>NW_027457934.1:5000-160802 GCF_050624435.1 Tenrec ecaudatus
GTTACGGGGTTAGGGTTTTAGGGGGTTATGGTTAGGGTTAGGGTTAGGTTTAGGGTTAGGGGGTTAGTGGTAGGGTTAGAGTTAGGGTTAGGGTTTTTGGATGTTAGGGTTAGGGTTAGGGTTAGGGTTAGGGTTTTAGGAGGTTAGAGTTAGGGTTAAGGTTAGGGTTAGGGTTAGTGTTAGGGATATGGGTTATGGGTTAGAGGTTAGGGTTAGGGTTAGGGTTTGGGGTTAGGGTTAGGGGTTAGGGTTAGGGATAGGGTTAGTGGGTTAGGGTTTTAGGGGGTTAGGGTTACAGTTAGGGTTAGGGTTAGGGTTAGGTAGGGTTAGGTTTAGGGTTTAGGGGTAAGGGTTAGGGTTAGGGTTAGGGTTGTTAGAGTTAGGATTGTTAGGGTTAGGGTTGTTAGGGTTAGGGTTGTTAGTGTTAGGGATGTTAGGGTTAGGATTAAGGTTAGGGTTAGGGTTAAGGTTAGGGTTGTAGGGGGTTAGGGTTAGAGTTAGGGTTAGGGTTTTAGGGGGTTTAAGGTTAAGGTTAGATTAGGGTTAGGGTTAGGGTTAGGGGTTATGAGTTAGAGTTAGGGTTAGGATTTTGTGTTATGGTTAGGGTTATGGTTAGGGTTAGGATTAGGGGTTATGGTTAGGGTTAGGGGTTAGGGGTTAGGGGTTAGGGTTATGGTTAGGGTTTTAGGGTTAGGGTTAGGATTAGGGTTAGTGTTGTTAGGGTTAGGGTTGTTAGGGTTAGGGTTGTTAGTGTTAGGGTATTAGGGGTTTAGGGTTAGGGTTAGGGTTAGGGTTAGGGTTAGGGTTAGGGGTTAAGGTTAGGGTTAGATTTAGGGTTAGGGTTAGCGTTAGGGTTATGGTTAAGGTTAGGGTTAGGGGTTAGGGGTTCGGGGTTAGGATTAGGGTTAGGGTTTGGTGGTTATGGTTAGAGTTAGGGTTAGGATTAGAGGTTAGGGTTAGGGTTAGGGGGTTAGGGTTTTAGGGGGTTATGGTTAGGGTTAGGGCTAGGGTTAGGGGGTTAGTGTTAGGGTTAGGGTTAGTTTCTTAGGGGATTAGGGTTAGGGTTAGGGTTTTAGAAGGTTAGGGTTAGGGTTAGGGTTAGGGCTAAGGTTAGGGTTAGATTTAGGGTTAGGGTTAGGGTGAGTGTTAGGGATAGGGTTAGGGTTAGGGGTTAGGGGTTAGGGGTTAGGGTTACGGTTAGGGGTTTCGGGTTAGGGTTAGGGTTAGGGTTAGTGTTAGGGGTTAGGGTAAGGGTTAGGGCTAGGGTTAGGGTTAAGGGTTGGGGTTAGTGTTAGAATTAGGGTTAGGGTTAGGGTTAGGGTTAGGGACTAGGATTAGGGAGTAGTTTTAGGGTTAGGGTTTATGTTAGGGTTTTAGGCGGTTAGGGTTAGGGTTTTCATGGGTTAGGGTTAGGGTTTTTAGGGTTAGGTTTGTTAGGGGTAGCGTTATTAGTGTTAGGGTTTTAGGGGTTTTAGGGTTAGTGTTAGGGTTAGGTTTAAGGTTAGGGTTAGGTTTAGGGTTAGGGTTCGGGTTAGGTTTAGGGTTAGGGGTTAGGGGTTAGGGGTTAGTGTTAGTGTTAGGGTTAGGGTTTTGGGGTTATGGTTAGGGTTAGGTATAGGGTTAGGATTAGGGGTTAATGTTAGGGTTTGGGTTAGGGGGTTAGGGTTTTAGGGGGTTAGGATTAGGGTTAGTGTTAGGGTTAGGGTTAGGGTTAGGGCTAGTGATAAGGTTAAGGGTTAGGGTTAGGTTTAGAATTAGGGTTAGGGTTAGGGTTAGGGTTAGGGTTAGGATTAGGGAGTAGTTTTACGGTTAGGGTTAATGTTAGGGTTTTAGGCGGTTAGGGTTAGGGTTTTCAGGGGTTAGGGTTAGGGTTTTTATGGTTAGGTTTGTTAGGGTTAGCGTTATTAGTGTTTGGGTTTTAGGGGTTTTAGGGTTAGTGTTAGGGTTAGGTTTAAGGTTAGGTTAGGTTTAGGGTTAGGGTTCGGGTTAGGTTTAGGGTTAGGGGTTAGGGGTTAGTGTTAGTGTTAGGGTTAGGGTTTTGGGGTTATGGTTAGGGTTAGGTATAGGGTTAGGATTAGGGGTTAGTGTTAGGGTTTGGGTTAGGGGGTAAGGGTTTTAGGGTGTTATGGTTAGGGTTAGGGTTAGGTTTAGGGTTAGGGGGTTAGTGTTAGGGTTAGAGTTAGGGTTAGGATTTTAGGAGGTTAAGGTTAGGTTTAGGTTTAGGGTTTTAGGAGGTTAGAGTTAGGGTTAGGGTTAGGGTTAGGTTTAGGGTTAGGGTTAGAGTTAGGGTTATGGGTTGAGGTTAGGGGTTCGGGATAAGGTTAGAGTTAGGGGTTTGGGGTTAGGGTTAGGGTTAGGGTTAGGGGTTAGGGTTAGGTATAGTGTTAGGGGGTTAGGGTTAGAGTTAGGGTTAGGGTTAGGGTTAGGGTTTAGGGTTAAGTGTTCGGGTTAGGGTTAGGGTTAGGGTTGTTAGAATTAGGGTTGTTAGGTTTAGGGTTGCTAGGTTTATGGTTAGGGTTAGGGTTAAGTTTAGGGTTAGGGTTAGGGTTAGGGTTAGGGTAAGGGTTAGGGATTTTGGGGTTAGGGTTTTTAGTGTTAGAGTTAGGGTTATGGTTATGGTTACGGTTAGGGTTGTTAGGGTTAGGGTTGTTAGGGTTTGGGTTGTTAGTGTTAGTGTTAGTGTTAGTGTTAGGGTTGTTAGGTTTAGGGTTGTTAGTGTTAGGCTTGTTAGGGTTAGGGTTAGGGTTAGGGTTAGGGTTAGGGTTTTAGGGGGTTAGGTTTAGGGTTTGGCTTAGGGTTAGGGTTAGGGTTGTTAGGGTTGTCAGGGTTATTGTTGTTAGGCTTAGGGTTGTTAGGGTTAGGGTTGTTAGTGTTAGTGTTGGGGTTAGGGTTAGGGTTGTTAGTTTTAGGGTTGTTAGTGTTAGGCTTGTTAGGGTTTGGGTTAGGATTAGGGATAGGGTTAGGGTTTTAGGGGGTTAGTGTTAGGGTTTGGCTTAGGGTTAGTGTTAGGGTTGTTAGGGTTAGGGTTGTTAGGGTTATTGTTGTTAGTGTTAGGGTTGTTAGGGTTAGGGTTGTTAGGGTTAGTTTGTTATGGTTAGGGTTGTTAGGGTTAGGGTTAGGGTTAGGGTGGTTATGGTTATTGTTAGGGTTGTTAGGGTTAGGGTTGTTAGGGTTAGGGTTAGGGTTAGGTTTAGGGTTAAGGTTAGGGTTAGGATTAGGATTAGTGTAACGGTTAGGGTTTTTATGGTTAGGGTTGTTAGGGTTTTGGTTAGGATTAGGGTTGTTAGGGTTAGCGTTGTTAGTGTTCGGGTTGTTAGTGTTAGTGTTAGGGTTAGGGTTAGGGTTAGGGTTGTTAGGGTTACGATTGTTAGTGTTAGGGTTGTTAGGGTTGTTAGGGTTGGGGTTAGGGTTAGGGTTAGGGTTAGGTTTAGGTTTAGCGCTAGGGTTAGGGCAATCTAGCGGTGTTAGGAAAGCTAATACGCACAGCACACGGGACTTCCTACAACCCCCTGGCCAGGGGGAATTTCTGCTCCAGTCCCTGCCTGAGTTTGGAGGGGGTGATTCATGTGCAGAGACCTGTGCTCTTGTTCGTTCCATGAAGTTTTACACTACTTTCTAGATGCCAGCTCCTGTGTAGAGACCAAAGCCCTCCAACATGTCTGTGTAGGCTGATAGGCCCTACAGTCAGAATTGAAATCAAATTCTTGTGTTTCTATTCATTAGGTAATTTTCTTGGGAAAGTCTTTGAGCCTCACTGGGCCTCTATTGGTTTGTCTCTCAAGTGGGCCACATGTTTGCACTTGAAGGTTAAGTGATTCAGGGCAGGGTCTGCCAGGCAGTCAGTGGCTTCTGCTGTGGTCTGTGCTGCCGAGAGGCGTGGAAACACATCCTAATGATGGGCTGAGTGGAAATGAAGGTTATGGGAGATTTAAACCTGAGCATGACGGTGCAGGAAAATTGCTGGGGCCTGTCCTCCCTTTCAAATGCCTCAGGGGCACGGGCATTTGAAAGGACAAGAAGGAGCTGGGCACAGCTCGCCAGGTTCTGGCACTAACCGGCCTCCCAAAACTCATATCTGGCTTCCTGATGAGCGCAGGGAACCTTTGGAGGGAGTTGAGCAGAGCAGTGACATGCTCATGGCAGCATTAGGTTTATCACGGCTTCAGTGTGGAGCCTGGTGCAGGTACTTAGAGAAAGGGTGCAGGTGTGGATGCAGGGAGAGCAGGTTGTTGGGATAGTTCAAGAATGAGGAGTGGCCATGGCACAGGGATTGTAGTGGGGCTGACAGGAAATATCAGACCCATTTCGGGTTGTGGGAAAATGGTGGAGAGGGGTGACTGGCAAGATTTCGTAGCATACAGGGTCCAAAAAAAGCTGACACTCAACTTTGTGATGTAGGCAAAGCTTGGGGACCTCCTGGATGTGGATCAGGAGGCAGGATGTGGGCATCTTATGCAGGCATTTGTGTTGCTTACCTGAGGAAGAGCCCAGGAATAACTTGCTAAGTTGACTGGCAGTTAGTGAACTGGCTGGGTCTTTTCCTCTGTGACTCAGCAAGGGCCAACCTGACTTAAACTCTCCCAAGATGGCCAAGCAGCCAGACTACAAACTGGAGAAAATTGAGAGCAAAGCAGAATCCACCATAGCTATGCTTCCCAAGTACCTGCAAGGTGGGCTGGCTGCAGGGGGGTTGGAGGTTTCAGCCTGGGGAGTGAGGGTGGGGTTCTGCTGGCTCCTGGACAACTACAGGTGTTGCCAGCTGTGCACTGAGTGAGTATGGGACCTGGGAGACACCACTCACCCCCGTGGACCATGTCATTCCAACTTTCAAGAAGGCCCCGGTCCTGGTCATGCAGGTGGAAGAGCAGGCCAGCAGAGAAACCAGCAGCAAGAAAGAGCCCCAGTGATGACTAAATACATTTGAAAATAATGGAAGTTTTCCACAACGTTTTGTAGCCTCCTTGTGTATCTGTCTCACAACTTTTGCCTGTTCAGTTATTTACAGATTTAAGCCTTATTGACGGCAATTATAAGAATCTGTTTGCA
Source organism: Tenrec ecaudatus (assembly GCF_050624435.1). Classification (NCBI taxonomy): domain Eukaryota; kingdom Metazoa; phylum Chordata; class Mammalia; order Afrosoricida; family Tenrecidae; genus Tenrec; species Tenrec ecaudatus. The sequence continues at coordinate 10,047 of NW_027457934.1, forward strand.
AGGTAACATTCCATGATCTTTGTAGTTTTACCATCACCCCTACCCTCCATCCCAACTTTCTGTACACTGACCCTAGTGACCAGTAATAAACTTTGATATTTATACATTTGCCTTTACTTGTCTTTTTTAAAGTGAAGATATACAGTATCTGCCCTTTTGTGATTGACTTGTTTCATTCCGCATAAGGATTTCAAGCTCTATCTGTACTTTATCAAGACTTCATTTCTTCCACTGTCAGAGCAATACTTGTGTTTACCACATTTTCTTTGTATGTTTATCTGTTGAACATTAATGTTACTGAAGCTGTTTGATTATTGTTGACATTGCTGCAATGAACACTGGCATTCCCATCTCTCTTTGAGGATCTGCTTTCAAGTCTTTTGGGCATATGCACAATCAGATTGGATGTCACCATTCATCCATCAGGTGGTCAGATTGTGGTGGTTTGTGTCATGCTGGCAGCTAGACCAGCTGGTATTTCAAATACCACCCATGGTAATCAGGCTTCAGCAGGGTTTTCAGACTCATACGGACAAAGATTGAGAGGCAGACCACCTCTGAACCATTAGCTACTGAAAACATCACAAATAGCAGCAGCACATCATCTGATAGAGTGCCAGAAGATGATCTCTCAGGTAGGAAGACACTCAAACTAGGCCCCAAAGTCCACTTTCAGCATTCCCTGAGGACCTTGCAGCTCCATTCCCTTGCTGTTCCGCTGCACTCCCCTAGTGCTTTGCCTCGGTGTGGTGGGATCAGATCAGGTGCAATTTGCACACTGTGTCTCTGGTGCTGTCCCCTGTAGCGCCATTGGTCACTGAGGGGCATCATGTCTCATAGTGGGGCCAGCCATGTTATCCTCTCTGTGGACTGGCTGCTCTAATCAGGAACATCATCGTCACGGCCTGGTGGGCCAGGCTGTGCTCCACTCTCTCCTCCCCTCCTTCATCTGCTCCCGTGTGCTCTGATCAGATATGTCCCTCTCCCGGAGCTGCAAAATCAATGGCATCCTTTGAAACAAATTCTTCTCGGGGGAGGGGAGTACTGTTGGTTCTTGTTTATATCCTACCTCTTGAGATGTGGAATTCCAATTAGTTCTTCTTGGTAGAGTAATGTGTGTTCTTTCCATCTTCACTGGATGCTTCCTGTATTGTTCAATATTTTCCCCATAGAATATGTCAATATAGCACCTCAAAGGTTGGATTTCTTTTTCTTCAGTTAATTTAAGATATAAGTGAACATGTTCTTCCATTTTGGCTTTCTCGCTCTAGGTCTTTGCACATTTCATTACAGTACTTCTCAGGCTGCTTTCTGAAAGTTTCTGTTCAGCTCTTTGACTTCATTTCTTATGAAGTGCCTTAGCTACTCCATGATTGAAAGCAAGTTTCAGAGTCTCTTCTGACATCCACTTTGATCCTTTCTTTCCTGTCTTTTGAATGACCTTTTGCTTTCTTCATGTTCTTGGTGATATTCCATGGCTCATCAGGTGTCCTTTTATTAGTTTTCAGTGAGTCAAATCAGTTCCTGACACGTTAATATTCAGGTGAGATAGACTCAAGGTTGTATTTGGCATCCATGGACTTGTTTTAATTTTCTTCAGCTTCAATCTGACCTTACCTATGAGCAATTGGTGGTCTGTTCCACAGTTGGCTCCCAGACTGATTTTAGCTGCTGACATTGAAATTCTCCATCTTCTCTTCCCACAGATGTAGTCAATTTAATTCCTCTGTATTCTCAAAAAGTGTTTGCTATAAAGAAGTTGTTAGTCTTGTAAAATTCTATCATGTAATGCCCAGCATTATTTCGATCACCAGGAACTTTTGAATTCCAGTCCCAATAATTATCCATGCATTTAGAGTTGCATTTGATCAACTTCAACCTTAAGTTGCTAGTAAAATTCATCAGTTTCTTCATCATCAGCTTTACTGGTTGGTGCATCAATTTAAGTAATTGTATTGACTGGATTTTCTTGTATGCAGATAAATAGTATTTTACCACAATAGCGTTGTGCTTCAAGGTAGATCTTTAAATGTTCTTTAGGAAGATGAATGTGATTCCTCTGGAATGTGTCATTCCCAGCATAGCACACTGTTTGACTGTCTGATGCAAAATGGCAGATATCAGTCCATTTCCTCTCGCTAACACCTAGTGTAGTCATCTTTATTAGTTTCATTTAATTTTTGATAACTTCTAGTTTTTCTATATTAATACTTCATAATTTTGAGTTTCAGTGATGAGATTATTGTCACTATTTCTTCTTATATTGAGTCCTCCTCTTATCAGAAAATGAAGGTCTCAAAGGACTTATTCCATCCGCGTCATTATGATCAACTCTCCATTGAGCTGGCGGCTCTTCCCTGACCATATTTTGACTGCCTTCCATCCTGAGAAGGAGCACTGGTGGCGTAGTTGTTATGCATTGGTCTACTAACTACTAATTAGCATTTTTAAAGCACCAATCATTCCTTGGGAGAAAGACAAGGCTTTCTACTCCCATAAAGGGTTACAGTCTGGTAAACACAGAGAGACAGTTCTTTCCTGTCCTATAAAGTCACTAAGAGTTGACATAAACTCGATGGCAACAAGTTGAGTTCTGAACTGAGGGTTCATTTTTGGTACTACATCTGACAGTTCTGCTGCTATTCATGAGGTTTACATGGTTACTTCCCCACAAGCAGACAGCCTAATCTTCTTCATATGAACTACTCTCAGGAATCACCTAGCTCTCATCTCAGAAGTTTAATGGATTTTGACTGCTCTGGAATGCTGTGGTTTTGTAAAGCTCCATCATAGGTGATTATACTGTGTAGCCAGGCTTGAGAGTCACCCCACTGTGAGTCAGTTCTCCCAACCTCAATCCTCACCAAAAGCAAAGATAACATATCCCATGTGTTTGGGCCAGGTACGGAGCATGCAGCGGCTTCCCCCAGCTCTCCCAAAAGATAACCTGCTGGGGTGTATGGCCTCTTCCCCCTGCCTCTCAAGGCCAGAGCTTGACTTTACAGTCCCTGCCACCAGCATTCCAAGGAGCTTATCTCTCCAGGACAGGGCTGTACAGACCCTTCCCTCAGCATTCCAGGATGATTTACTCACCAACCACATCCTGACTCAGACCCTGCAACTGCATCACCAGAAGGCCTTCCTTCCCCTTATCAGTACATATGTCCTTGGCTCACCCTATAGATGTCCCACTGCCTCACTGCCAGTTGCCAGTACCCTGGCCTAACTAGTTGGGTCTCGGAATCTGTCTGGGCGCTCAAGATGTCCCCGTTCCTTTCTCTGCTCCTTCCCTCCTGGGAGTTATTTCAATGCCTCAATAAAATCTTTCTTAAATTCACATTCCTGCCTAAATTCTGTCTCCATTCTGTGCCTCCGTCTCCATCCTCTCAATATGCACACAAATCTTCAAACAGGAGACAGCATTACCTCCGTCAGAAGCCCACTGTGGTTGCTTAATGGTCTGGTTTCCAGACACCGCCCCCCCTCCCCCCGCCGATAATGTGTTCTCTAAGCCCCTATTTTGGCAAAATTAGTTTTATTGGATCATTTCTCTTTATTTGAAAATAAAGACCAAGTTTATTCACCTTCCTATTTGTTAGGTGTCCAGAAAATCTAGAACTTCTCCTGTTACAATCCCTGGAGACACCACTCATAGAGGCAAGAATGAAATGCTGTGTCTATGTTCTCATGTTTCAATGACCGGGTATCAGGACACGATGACATACTTAGCACTGTGTGGGAAACAGAAAGATTTCTCCCAAGTTGTCTCCCCAAAATATATCCCAAACTTAGCTGTTTGCGACACATGGCAGATGACTATACATGTTTAGGTCAACAAGAGTAAGTCAGGGGTTATTCTCCCTAAGGGTTATCAGCCATCCAGAGCAAGCAGACACCACTGTTTATCCCACAAGTAGGGCCCACTCCCTTCTGATAAGGATGGTAGTAAATTGTTGCCCTGAAGGAGAGCCCAAGGAGGTCAAGCCCACTCAAGGGTGACCAAGGCTAGGCCGCCATTATGAATTTTGGGTCTGCCCTTCTTGTCACATAGACACCTCTCGTTCCACCCCTTCGTATCATGTGTACACCCCTAGCTCATCCCCTTCCTGTTATGCTTTTGTATATCCACCTCCTAATGCTTGTTTTGCCTATTGTACAACCCCTTCCTCTGTGACGTGTGTGGGTACTTGTAATCACGCCCCCTAAAGAGATAGATAAGCCTCGGTTAGCAATAAACATCCCACTCTCCTGCTCTCTCCAGCTCTCTCCACTTGGACCACCAGGCGGGGCTGTGGTGAGCATGCTACTATGAAATGTGTCTGACTCTATTGTTTCAATCTTTCTTCTATCCCTCATGTTCTCCATGACTTTATTGTACTCCTCTGTATCTTAAACGTACAATTATGCCTATCAAACCCGTGATTAGTTGTGGGGGGGCTGGCCTTTCCCCCACAGTACTGCAGTTTCAGACTAAGGTGCATTAATTCCACTATAAACAAACAACTACAATCAAATCAACTAGAAATTTTCTTAAAAGTAATTTTTATGTGAACTCTTAATAAAATAACTCAAAATGTGTAGGCTATTCCCAAGACAGGATTTCACAAGAACAATGAAGCATATGTAGGAACTGGCCACGTGGAGGAAAACTTGAGAAGGATGGAATCCTTTAATCCTCATAGCAGCAAGGACACTTAGGTGAACTTGCCCGGACTCCTACAGTCATTAAGTAGCAAGGCTGAGATTTCTTCCTCAGTCTGACTCCAGATGAACCAACCTTGCTGTTGAGACCTGCAGGAGTGGGAGTTAAAACCACACACTACCTACAAGTCAATTCTGACTCATCGGGACGCTCTAGAACACAGTTAGAACTGCCTCCTGTGGTCTCCTGAGCCTGTAAGTCAGTGTTTCCCAAAGTGGGCAAAAGCGCTCCCCTGAGGTTGAGGTTGGGATCAATAGAATGATGCAGGGAGGTTGCAACAGCAGATACCTACACTTAATCCCAGGTTACGGGCTACGCTACAGAAGTTTTCAATTGCCAGGGAAGTGCTGAGCAATTATTATTTTTCTGTAAAGGGCCAGTTGGCCAAATAAGTTTGGGAACTTATGTAATTCTTTCTGGGAAAAGGTAGTCTCATTGTTTTCCCACAGAGCAGCTGGCAGCATTGAACTGTTGGCCATATGGTTATCAGTCCAATATATAATGCATTATGCCGTGAGAGCACCTTAAGCAGAAGCTAGTTAGCCAAAAGTCAAAATAACCAGTTGCCATCCAGGGGATTGAAAATCTCAGTGACCCACGTGTGTCAGAGGAAAGATACACTTCTTGGAGTTTTCAATTGTCGTTATATTTTTGAAGTGTGATGCCAGGACTTTCTTCGGGGTTCGATGCTTGGGAATTTGAACTGTCAATCTCTTGATCAGCCACGTGCATTGACTGTTCCATCCAATGACTCCATATAGGAGAAAAATAGGAACAAAAATCAAACAAACTCACTGCCATGGACTCAATGCTGACTCACAGTGACCTTTTTGGACATGATAGAACTGCCCCTGTGTGTTTCTGGAACTGTGACTATTTACTGGAGTAGAAAGTCTCTTCTTTCTCCTGAGGAGCAGCTGATGATTTTGAACTGCTGACCTGTAGTTAGCCGCACAACACATAGCCACTATGCCACCAAGGATATTCAGGATGATTGTGAGGTAGGCAAGAGGCTGGCAAATTTGAGGGAATTCAAGGAGATCATTGTTACTGGAGCTTCGATTCTGAAAAGGAAAGGGAAGGCTGATGCCTGCATCTTGCAGAAAGATGGGACCATTCCCAAAGACAGTGGAGGCACTTGGGACATTTTAGACCTTTCCCTTCAAAAGATTGTCCCAGTTATAACATGGGAAGTAGGTCCTGGGAAGCCAGAGTATGTGTGGAGGACACCCTGATGGCACTACGTTAAGTAGTTCTCAGCAGCTCACTGAAAGCTGCGCTGTGGATGAAAGACCTAGCCACTGAGTCCTGCAGACCTAGCGTGAGAAACCCTGTGGGGCAGCTTTACCCTGCCACGTGGCTCTGCCGTGAGTGGGAATCTGACGTTATAGCTTGAGAGTTTTCTTCGTGTTTTAACTGTTTTTTGACATATAATTCACACATCATACAATCCAATAGTTCAATCATATTAAAGAAGACTTGTACAATCATCAACACAGCAAATTTTAGGACACGTTTTACTTGATTGTACTTGTTATTAGCTCCCTATTACCCCCAACCTCCCTGTCATGCTGTAAATAACTAGTATCCTAAATGTATGATGAAATTTTGAACACAAGGATGTGTCTCATTGTACCCCAGCACAGCTAAAGACATTGAGTCTCCAGAACTTAGTTCTACATCTCCATTTATCTAGCCTTCCTCTGTTTCTTCTACTTATGTCTGTCTGGTGCAGACTTGCTGCTGCATTGTTATCAGAGCCCTAGCGATCAGAGTTCTGGGGTAAAAGTATTTTTAATAGGTTAAATGACCAAGGAAACACCTTAACTGATCCCACTGAGTACATCTGTCCCCCTAGGACATTATTCTAAAGCCTCACTGGCCCTCCTGAGGGCAGGCAATCTAGGATTCAACCAGGAAGGTGGTTTCTTGGCTTGTTTACCATCAGCATGGGAGCAGCCACTGGAAAAGCAGGGCAAGGCTCACAGTGTGTGGGGTGAGTGGCCAATAAGTCAGTCACAGAGAAAATTATTTAAAGGGGCATTTCCAGACTGAATTAACAAATTTAGAAAACTCCCCAGCAAATTAGTCCTGTGCAGCCCTGTAAATTCCACACGTCCAATGAACCAAGCTAAAGGATATGAGACATGTTTAAATTTACATATACAGCATGCACTGCCCATAATTAAATTATAGTTTATTTCCTGAGTTCTGTATGTTTAGTGATATACATCTATGTTTCTAACCACAAGGTTGACAGTCCACATCAACTAGTCATTTCTTCGGAGAAAGATGAGGCTTCCTGCTCCTTTAAGGATTTACTGGTTTGGGAGCCCACAGGAGTATGTCTGAACAAACACACAAACTAAAGCACTCTATAGTCGGCCTTACCTATCTAAATTTGTTTATGCAGTCAAAGTGATTTGGACAGCCTCTCCCCACGTAAAACAGTTAACAAAGCATGGATGGGAGTGAGAGAACACATATTTATTTAATACTAGAACTCAGGCGGACACAGTTCACCTTGTCCATCAAAATCTCCCTGAGCAACATGTCCAGGGGTGTTTACAGACAGTGTTTAAGGATGATGATGTTCTTGAGCAAACCAACTTGAAATGGTTTTTTTGTTTTGAGATTTTTCTACTTGGTCATAGAGACCTATCCACATCCCAGCTAAAGAAGTTAGCAACTTCTGTCCTTCAAATAGAAGTGGGCTTACTTTTGTATTTCAAAAGTGCATCAACACACTGTGTACTCTAACAAATTTCAAATTTGGAAAGAGAAAAGGGAAGTACGTGTAGCCCCAGTGAGGTCCTGTGATGGGTTGCAGCATCAGGAGTACACACTGCAGACAGCAAATTAAGAAACTTGTACTTTGTATTCTTCCATTAACTTATAATAAACTGCTATTAAAAGTTTAGCTTAGGGATAAAATTCTGGGGCCTACATTTGTCGAAGGCCGAGGTTTGCACATGTTGCTGTTGTTGTTAGGTCCTTGTGATAAGGTTCCTTGTGCCAACCTGGCCAATAAACACATGTGAATTTAATTGAAAGGCAGAGAGATAAATGGCTCAGTGAGCCTCGCCTTCCTTGTTCTCTGGGCTCTTGTTTTCTGATGGTCAGACCAATGTGCAGCTAGTTTAGCTAGTTCTTTGCCTCAGCTTGCAAGGCTCACTTCCTAGGAGACATTCCTGAGGAGAAGCCACATGGACCTACCAAGATGCAGCCCTGGGTGCTGGAGAAGCCTCATGGAGACCCTTGCCAGCACTGAGATGCTTACACTCTCACTGATTTGACTTTCCTCCTACATTTGGCATTATCACATGCATTCTGTGAGTTTGAGGAGAACTTTGTAAATCAGCGTGAGACATGTGGGCTAATGTTGGATTTATGGGCTTGGACTGGCCAGGGTGGGATGCTTTCTTAATATACACTTAACTTCTATATAAAACTCTGTCTTGTATACATATGACTTTCTGTGGATTTGTTTATCTAGGCTACCCATACTAACAAACTGCTCTCCTGTCAGGTCTGAATCAGTGACCTTATGCTCACAGACTGAAACACTGCCAGGTCCTGCATCATCCTGATCATTGTGACTAAGTCTGAGCCAATTGTTGTAGCCAGTGTGTCCATTCATCTGTAGGGAACTGCGTGTCTCCCTACCCTGGATTTAAGCCATCAATTTACTCCCAGTTTCCTGCCATATAAACTGCCTTGAGGTTTTACTGCCCTTTGTCTCAATTCCCGCCAGAGGGTGGCTGCCTTGACCCTTGCTAGGATTGGTGCTCTTTCACTAGCAGCTGCTATGCTCATTGTTCAATACATGACTGATGGCATCTCCCCCCAGACTCCAGGCCTGCTTCATTAGCATACTTACCTGTTTGATCAGTTGCCCGCCATTTCTTCCTTATTTAGAGATGCAGGACTATTGGCTACCTCAGCTGTACCTTATTTTACATGTGACGTAATGCTGCCAGCCCCTCGCTGGCTATTTAAACCTCTGCTCTCAGCTCAATAAACGAGGCTTGATCAGATTCCTGTCTTGCCTCCATTTCTCGCGCCCTTGCCCATCTTCATTCCCAGTCCCTCTTTCAGGTGTCCACGTTGTTGATGTCCCGCTGGTCGGGACATTCATCTTCTTGAAAGTTTTCCTCTTTGAGTTGCTGTACAACTTTTCCATCCATGTTTTCCTTTTCCAGGGACTGTCTCTCCTGATAACATGTCCAAGGTACATGAGACGAAGTCTTGCCATCCTTGAACCCAAAGAGCATCTGGCTGTATTTTGTCAAGGCAGACTGTTTTTTCTTCTGGCAATCCATAGTATTAGCAGTACCCTGTACTAGTACCTTCATTCAAATGAGGGTAATGAGACCACTGAATTCAGTTTGAGTCTCACATACTTTCAACCTCGATTGCTTATTTCTGACCACTGACCTGCAGTTTCAAAAAGGTAGTGTAAAGTAATTCTGAAGAATGTTGATGAGTCTCTTTTGGATAGGAGAGGAGAGACTTACTCACGTTAGCATTTTCTCAGGAACTCACCTATCCTGGATTGCCTTTGTGAAATATTGGCGTATTAGGCTAACATTTCATGAATCAGATCTGGAAAACAGAGAGCTGTGATCCAACATTGTAAGGGTTTAAAATTTCATTGTTGTCCCTATCCTAATCATGGTTTCTCCCTCCTAAAGTCAAACCGGAGGGTGTGCTTAATCAATCTGCCACCAGCCACAATTTTGTGGTTGCCCCCCATAGCTTTTCATTTTTCCCTGTAAAGAGAGCAAAAGTGCTCTGCTTGAAACAGCACAGGCTTCTACAAAAGATGCAGGCCAGATTCCAACTTTTTAAAGTTGTATATGATTACTGTTTATTTTGAACTAACTTTTAAAATCAGCATAGCTCAGGAAACCTCCAGGCATCCTCCCTCCTTCCTCCTAATTACTCTCACAACAGCTGTGAGAAAGAGCATTCATTCTCACCCCAATATTTTAAAACAGAACAAATAAGAAAGTTTTATATTGCTCAGTCTTTACAAAGTGACTTTGATATTGCCCTGTCTTAAAGATCAAATAATTAGAGTGTTCTTGTACATTTCAGGATCTTTTTGAATTTAAACTCTGACAGCTTTCTTCACTGCAGTACTTGGTGCATCCTTACAGTTATTATTGTCCATTCCAGGATTACTTGATTCCGTCAATAAACTCTCTAATTAGTAACTCAAACTCCAGTTTGTTCTTTGGAAGGAGGGACAGAAAGAGGAAATACTATGTAAATTTCTTGAGAAATGATGTCTTCTAATCACTGTCAAGTTCCTTTCAAAAAGGGAGAGAGCGAGAGAAAGCAAACAATAAATAACAATGGACTTACTATCTCTGGGAAAAGTTATCTTTATGCCTTCAATAACTAATCTTTTGTGGCAAGATTGTATTTGTTATGAATATAATAAATAGAATCTGCCTACAGAATAAGAGCCACCATGAACATTGAACATTCTGTTTGAGAACATTCCCCAACCTGCTTAACTTGTGTGATAATACAGATCCCACAGCTCATCCAACTTGCCCCTGGATGTGGGATGTTGCCACAGGATATTGGAATACCTCATTTATTGACTATAATTATTCTGCATGTTCCTTCCCGAGACCTTGCCTCTGTTGAGCCCTTTCCTCAGAAAAATATCCCATTACATCACATGAGTATCACTTTTGACTAAACCTGGCCAAGCTAACATGTCCACAAAGAACATCCCCAACCTTCCGGTCACAGATCACGTCGAACAGAAGAACTTGTTCAAGAAACCGAAAGTCACCATAGATACATCACCAGATCAAATAAGATAACATTTGGAACCAAGAATTACAAAGAGCCGTATCTGGTTAAGAATCATGACCCCACCCTAATTTGTACTCATGACCATCCCTGTGAAATGTATTAAAACATTCATCATTCTATACACTGGTATACCAATGTATTGGCATAGTTGTCTATAACTGTAAACTTGGTCCACTCTTTTGTTCAGGAGCTTCCCTTGGGGAATCTTCCTGTTCAGTCCTGGCTTGCTCCCAGAAAAGCAGACCCTTCCACTTTCATGCAGCTCCTGTCTTTGTTTCTCAGCGAGAGTCGTGTTGGGAACGTGTCACACATTTCTTTTTCCTGAGTGCTTTTCAACATAAAATTATACTCTCTCATCTAGAGTCACTATGAGTCAGAATCAGCTCGATGGCAGTGAATTTCATGTTGGTTTTATCCCCCCCCCAAAATGATAGGGTCATACATTCTCTTTTGAGGTTCTAAGAAGACTAGTAACTTCTCGATTTTATTCCTTGGGCTTCTAATATGCAGAGCACCTCATCCATTTCCAGTTGAAATTTGAAACTTATTGAACAATTTTACATCATGGGCAGGGTTCTCTACGATCCATAGACCTTGTCCATAAATCATGAATTTCCTGTGGAGATTCTTCTGCCTAGTGGGTACTTCTCACTAGTTGTGTCAAGATTCCAAATATAGCCTGACATATATAGGATTCCATTACTTATCATCAGTGATTATTTTCCTTGTTACCGGTTGTCCAAACTGTGGGCCCAGGAGTGATGAAATCCTAACAGATCTCCTCTCTAAGCTTTGCTGTCTCTGGTGACTCCATGTTGCCAAAGCTGGAACTGCCAAACCTGCAGAAGAGGTGGGAGTATTTGTGAGCAATATAATCTAGTAGAAGGAAACCCGCCCATCCCTGAGGAACTGATGCTCAAGCTTCAGAAGAATATTTACCAAGCAGTTCTCCTGAAGCTGATCACAATGACCCTGAGGGCACAGAGGTCCATTACTGTGAGAAAGGAATAGTGAGAAGACTCAGTGATATCACAGACATAATGTCCCTGCCATAATGACAATGGTCTATAGGGATCACATGGGTTTTAGATAACACAGGGACAAGACTTCTGGGGCCTGTTTACGTCTAGGGTTCCCATTCCCTCCAAAGTAATTGCTCCAATTATGCCCTCTTCCTTAATGTTCATAATAGAACCTCACGGATATTATAATATTCATTAATTTGTAGATTTTATTTATGCCCTAAATTGTATGAGTGCATGTATACCTGTTTTATATATAAATGCTGTTTGTATAATTGTTAGCTATGACATGTATTTAAGGATTTTATATCCTGGGTGGGCGTGTTGGACTGAATGAAATTGAAAACACAACAGAACAAAGTGTTGGATTTAACTGAAGAGCACGTTGTGAGCTATTTATAGCAAGAAACATCTGTATCATGTAGAAATGAAATTCTGAAATTAACTACCTCAGTTTTCACCTAATGGAATTAGAAAAATTGTGTATGCCATATCATACTCATACTAATGGAACTAGAAAAAGGTGAGAATGCCATATCATAGGTTAGCAGGGCAGAAGGGCAGGCAGGAATAAATAAGTATGAAAACTCAAATAATTGAAATAGAAGGAACACAATTCGTAAACCAATTAAACTAAAGCTGACTCTTTGAGAAGATGAAGTGATAAATAGCCAGTTTTACTGATCATGACAAAAGAACGACAAGCAGAATCTGCCAGATCAGAAACCAAAGAAGACACCGCTCTACAGGTTTTCATTGTAAATACAACTTGGGGGCAGGGCGGTATCCAATTATCTACTCTTTTGAATCAATGCAGTTGTTTGTGTTGGATCTTTTGATACCTGATGCCTGATCCCGTAAGCACCTCATGCTCCCTCAGGCTGGTGTGTTTCTTCCATGTGGGCTTACTTGCTTCCCTGCTAGATGGCGGCTTGTTTGACTTCAAGCCTTTAAGACCCCAGATGTTATGTGTTTTGATAGCCAGGCACTACCCGCTCTCTTCACCACATCTGCTTATGTACCCATTTTGTCTTCAGCAATCCTGTCAGAAAAGTGAGTCTCAAAGAGTGCCAGGTAATCAGAACAAAGTGTTCTTGTGTTAAGGGAGACCTTGAGTAGAGGCCAAAAGTCCATCTGCTATCTTAAACCTTTTCATATAAATATATGTACATTGGCCTCTATCCCTTTCATTATAAATTAATATATTTACATATGTACAGGCCTATAGCTATACCTCTATAAATAGCTTTGCCTCCTATTTCTTCCCTCTATTTCCTTTCACCTTCCTTCTGTCCCACTGTCATGCTCACCTTCCATTTAGCTCTCACTATTTCCTCTCGGATACATTGCTCTTGATCAAGCCCTACCCAGAATTATACACCTTCCTCACCATTAATTTTAGGTATCTTGTTTTTCTCCCTCCCCAGCCCCTCCTCTCCCATGTCCCCCCTGCACTGCCGGTCCTGTAGTTTTTCCTTGGGATTGCTCTTGCTGCCTATCTTATATAGACAGACAGAGGCAGAAAGAGAAAAGAAAAACCAAAACATAATAAAACACAAAGATAAAAGATAGTTCCAGGTCTGTCTGCTAACCATTATGTATTTTTTCTGATCAAGTTTGATGAGGTGACAAGCCCTGTACCCCAGGTCAGAAGTCTATTTTCAGGATTCCTTGATGACTTGGTTACTTTGTTCCCCTTGCTTCCCAGGTGCACTCCCTTCTCCTTTCACCCCACTGTGTATGGGGCATATCAGGTACACTTTCCTGCACAATATCTCGTGTGCTGTCCCTCAGTGCTATGGGTCAGTGATAAAATGTCGTGTCTTGTGATGGGGCTGGCCCTATGGTGCTCTGTATGCTCCGAGCAGGATGTCGTCCCTGGGGCTTGGTGTGCCATGATGAAGTTCTTTCTCTCTCCTCCCCTCTTAGTTCGCTCCTGTGTGGTGTGGTCTGGACACAGCCGCCTCTCTCCCTGGGCTGTATCTTGAGTTTCATCTCTGTATTGCCTTCTGGGGAGAGGGACAACATAGATCGATTTGGGTTGTTCTTGCAGCTCTTATAACAATCCACACATCAATTGTATCGAGCATATTTGTACATATATTGCCATCATTATTTACTGAACATTTACTCTCTATTGAGCCCTTAGTATCAGTTCCGTTTTTACCCCTCTCTTCCCCAACACTCTCATGACCCCTTGATAAATTATGAATTATTATTTTCACATCTTACACCAACCACTCTCTCCCTTCCTTGCAGTTTCAGTTGTTTGTCCCCTTCCCCTCCTCTTCCTTCCTTCCTGCTACCCTCCTGGTATTGCTACTCTCATTCCTTTTCTATGTTCTGTGTTCATGAGCTCTTATCTCTTATCTGTACCTGTGCACATGCTCTGGTCTAGCCTACAGTGAAAGGAAGGACTGGGGTCATGATAGTGGGGGATGAGGAAGCATCAAGGAACCAGAGGGATATTGTGTATTTCATTGGTGCTATTTTGAGCTGTGGTTGACTCATTTCTTCCTTGTGACCCTTCTGTGAGTGGATGTCCCATTGCCTACAGATGGAATTTGTGTGTCTGCTCTGACCAACCTGGCATTCTGTGATGGTCACACTCCAGGCACAATTGCTGAAGACAAAATAGGCACATAAGCAAATGTGGTGAAGAAATGGGATGGTGCCAGGCTACCAAAAGACATAGCATCTGGGATCTTAAAGGCTTGAGGTTATACAAGCGACCGTGTAGCAGAGAAGCAACAAGTCCACATGGAAGAACACCGCCTGTGCGATCATGAGGTGTCGACAAGATCAATTGACAGGCAGTGGAAGACCCAAAGCAAACAAACACAATACCATATTGTTGAGAATGAGGTGGTCACATTTATGATACCATGTAAAATACCATGGCTTGGGTCAGGTGCACCATATTCTTCAAGAGAATATATTATTAAAATTTTAAAGAGATATTTTGCAGCAGATTCAGCAAATGCAATATGTCATTTAGTTAGGTTTGATTTGATTTAGTTTCGTCTATTCTAATTTGATTTAGTTTAATTTAGGACTCAAATGCAATGAAATCCTGAAGAACGTTTACTATTTTAAAGTGGGTAAATACATAAATCACTTGATATTCTTATGTAGAAGATGTTTGTTTCATTTCCCTCCTTAATTTTATTCATTAAATCATTTATTATTGTGATGTTGACTCAGGGATATTAATTGTATCCTTTCCATTTTAATACAGTTCTAAATTCAGACAACAAAGGCAGGGGGGTTAAAAAAATCACATCACCGTGAATGAGGGGGAGTGCGTGACGGGGACCCAATGCCCATCTGTAGACAGCTGGACATCCCTTTCAGAGAGGTAGTGGGGAGGAGATGAGTCACTCAGCGTTCAGTGTAGCAGCAATGAAACTCAAATACAGTTCTAAATTATGTATTTTATTTTTCATAGTTTCCAGATTTTTGATGTATTGAGAACGTTTTCATTTCATTTCATGTTATACATTTCCAGTTACGTATTTTTCAATGGCACTGTGTAATTTTTCAATGACGTGTAATGATTTCATAATTTGGGGACACATACCCATGGTAATGACCTTTATAAAACAGAAAGCACTGTGCCTTGTGCACTTTATTTTGCTTTAGGTTTACAGTCGTTGATCACCTAAAAGTTACTTATGTTAGCGTGCTGCACCGTACCACTCTGAGTGATGTTCTATTCATTTTAATAGCGGCGTTTTTAATAGAGTCTTGCTTTCCATCTTGAAATCCCCTAATTTTTTTGTAATGTATACAATTACATGAACTCTTTCTGTTGTAAAGTTTTATCTTATATTTGAAATCAAAATGTCATATTTCCAACCTGGCAATAACAAGTACTACTGTTAAATTACATACATCACCTACTGAACACCATTTTTCAAGAGTCTTGGCAAAGAGTGCATTGGGAGAAATGGTTGAGGAGTTGAAACGTGCCTGACGTCAGTCTTACAGGTACCAGCATTGTGGGATGCTGGTTTCCAGTTTGATTTTCTTTCACCCTCTTTTCATAGATTCCCTGGTTGAGTAGTGGTTATGCATTGGACTGCTAGCTGCAAGTTCAGCAGTACAAGACCACCAGCTACTCCATGAAGACAGATGAGGATTTCTACTTCTTTAAACAGTTACAGTATCTGAAACACACAAGGACAGTTCTACCCTGTCCTATAGGGTCACTATGACTTGGCATCTATGCAATGTCACTGAGTTGGTTTGGTATATTTCAACTTATGCATAAAAGCACTTTATCATTACTGTGCATATTTTATGTAGCTTTAATGTTTAATGATTTGAGGAGAATGGTAGCTTGATTATATTGTAAAATTACATTCACTGTTTTGAAAAGCTGCCAGACTGTTTTAATGTGACTAACATTTGGTAGAATTTCTGGCACTCTACACTCTCACCAGTCTTTCATGGTATCAGTCTGTCTTTTGAATCAGAAGCACAATAATTAGCACGTGTTAGTAATTTATTGACCATTTAACTTGCAATTCTTAATGATAGTTGATGGACCACAACATTCCATATGCTTACTTGGTAACTTTAAAAACATCTGCTCAGATCTCCCCATTTCATCAATTTTGTAATTGATTTTAGCTGATTTTTTAGTGTATTTCTTCGAAATTTATTCAGAATGTGGCATTCCTCAACAGCTCATCAGCTTCTATTCCTGGATGACATTCACAGAGTCTAGAATCCAGCCCCTTTGCTAAACTATTTAAACACTGAAGCTCAAGAGGATCTGTTATTTAAATATAAAAACAAAATCATTTTAATGAAATACCCCCAATATAGTTGCACACTCAGGATGAAAAGTAGGCCCCATGTGGTGGAACAAGATCTTTGTGTTAAACCCTGGTGTAACTCCCATCTTGCAGCCTTAGGCAGCATGAGAGAGTCTATATGGGAGTATATGTGAGTACAATCTTAGAAGCTGAGGCTTTAGCCACCAATAAAGATATGCAAGGAGGCACTGCATTGGTCAGGATTAGACCTTTTCTTTGATGCCAATGTTTTCATCACAAAGTCATGAAATAACCAAGTAGTTAACATTTTAAACTGCAAAGAATTATGTCTGATTTCTCTACAACAGTAGAAAACTGAATAATTTTGATTTCCCTTCCTTTGGGCCCACATTTTTCTTTAATTTTCAAATTCCAAAAATTGGGAAGTTCTGTGGGTACATTGATTAAATTACTGATCAAATATCACCTCATGATTTGGAGCCATGGGAAGAAACCCAAAAACAACAGATCATGCATTATCGAGCCCAAGCAATGCCTTTTCACTGTGGAAGGAAACTGCCAGCTTACACAGGTACTTTGTAGCACACGTGATAATAACGTCTGCAAAGGGATACTGTGGGAGTTTTATAATCATTTGTCAATTTGAGGATTAAGAATGTAGGGGTGAAGTCTAGCCTGCCAATCAGATGATAGCCAATGAGGCCTCTGTGTGGCCATGGCCTTCTCCTGAGAATTCTGGGAAAAGCAGTATTTCCTCCTTGGAAGGCAGGAGAGACTCTCTATCACCACTTCACATCCTGGGAGACATAGCAGCTGCCAAGACACATGGACCCATCCTGATGCAGCTCTGGGTGCTGGGGAAGCCGTGCAGAGACCCCTGCCAGAGCTGAGATGTTTCCAATGACACTGGATCCAAAGACTTGCTACCCACTGGCCTGTGATCTTCTACATTCGGCATCATTGCATGTGTTTCGTGAGTCTGAAGACTTTATCGATTGCTGTCGGACATATGGGCTAATATCAGACTGATGGACTTGATCTAGACTGGATTGAGATGTTTTCTCAATGTTCAATTGCTCTTGTATATAAATCTCTTTCTTATACACATATGCGTGTCCATGGATTTGTTTCTCTACCCAGACGAACACAGATACTATTATCATATTTAAACTTCAGAAGAGCCACATCTTTCCTCTTAGGAGAATATGTGAGGTAATTATAACAATCAAATTCAGAGGTGAAAGTGACCTGGACTAAAAAAAAAGAAAGGAAAGATGGTGACCTGGACTAATGGGCAGAGATACACGCAGTCGGAATCTTACATTGTTCAGACACCCACCAACCCCAGATGCCATGAGATGGATGAGATGGCAGTCTGCTTCAGTGACCAGGATCAAGTGATGACAGTCCAGCCTGCAGGAGAGAAAATACCCAGCTCAGTGATCTCCAACTGACAACCGGGAAACTGTCCTGTGCTTGAATCTCTGGATATTGACTAAACCTCTGGTTATTTTTTTAACCAAGCCATTACTTATTCCCGTCAGCAGAATCTGCTCGAGAAGCTATGTGAGCACAACACTAATTGTATTTCAAACTTAAAAAAATTAGAATGTGTTAGATATTATACACTGGTAATAAGTAAGGAGGAAATGGATGAGGTCAACCCTAAGTATGGGACTTTTTGCAACCACTGATATGAGGCATAGAAATGAAGGAGAAGACACACACTCACTCACTCTCTCACTCTCACTCACTCTCACCCACACACACTCTCACACTCTCACTTCACTCACACTCATTCTTTCACTCACTGTCACACTCACTCATTCTCACTCATTCACTCTGTCACTCACTCACTCTCACTCTCTCTCACACTCACTGACTCACTCTCACTCACTGACTCACTCTCACTCACACTCACTCTCATTCACTGACCCACTCACTCTTACTCACTGACCCACTCTCACTCACTCACTCACTCACTAACACTCTCAGTCACTCATTGACTCATTCACTCTCACTGACTCACTCACTCACTCACTCACTGACTCACTCACTCACTCATTCACTCACTCACTCTTACTCACTGATTCACAAAAAGGAAAAAAATGAAGGAGAAATCTGAATGGGAAATAAGCTTTAAAACAGCATACTCACCACCACCACCACCCCCCTCCAACTACCATGATCCGAATTCTACCTTGCAGGACTGGATAAAGCAGAGGTTGTTCTCTGGTGCATATGGGAGGTGGAGGCACAGGGAATCCAGAGTGGATGATACCTTCATGACCAGGAGTGTGAGGGGCGATGCTGGTAAAGTGGAGGGTGAATGGGTTGGAAAGGGGGAACCAATTACAAGGATCTGCAAGTGACCTCCTCCCAGGGGCACGGACAACAGAAAAGGGGGTGAAGGGCAAGATATGACAAAATAATAATCTATAAATTATAAAGGGCTCTTGAGGGAGCGGAGAGCAGGGAGGGAGGGGGGAAAAAAGAGGACCTGATGCAAAGGGCTTAAGTGGCGACAAATGCTTTGAGAATGATTAGGGCAAGTAATGTACAGATGTGCTTTATACAATTGATGTATGTATATGTATGGATTGTAATAAGAGGTGTATGAGACCCTAATAAAATGTTTTTAAAAAAAGAAAATGAAAGAAAAAAAACCCAGCGTACTCAGATAGTAACACTGCTTTCATTGTCAAAAATATGAATAATTTTCCCAAATGGATCAATCTGTGAGCTTGGTTAATAAATTCAAGGTGAGATCGCTGAGCAGTTATTCGGTGGCCATGCACAAACCACAACTCAAGAGACTGAGCAGGAATGGTCATGCTTCAGAAGCACCCATTTCACCTGGGGAAAGGACATTGCAGTATCCATGACAACCCCTAAATGTGGAGGTAAAATTCCACCCTTGGTCTGTGAAAGCCATCACATCTTCAGACAGTTATATAGGCCCTCTGGAAAAGCAGTGTTGTGGTCAAAGATGCGATTGCTATGTGTTCTCCTGTGCCAGGTGAGTGTTCCCCAAGGTGAGAGTCTCAGATATCAAAGTTGGTCTATGAGGCCTGTGGTGAGTGCATGTGACTGACAGGGACCTACTCTCTTTCTTTCTAGGTGTACTGTCCCAGGTGCTGCTTCAGGAGTCTTGTCCAGGTCTGGTCAAGCACAGTCAATTGTTCACCCTCACCTATATGGTCTCTGGTTACTCCATCACCAGTAGCTACTGCTGGAGCTGGCCCTTGGGGAAGGATCTGCAGTGGTGGGACCACATATGCTATGGTGGTGATACATAGTATCACCATCCTTCTGAAGTTCACTCTCTAATCACCAAAGAAAATTACAAGAACCAGTTCTCCCTTTTGCTGAGTTCCCTGACTGTACATGACACAGCCCTGTGTTATTGTGCAAGGTACACATTGTGGGGACTCAATGTGAGCCCAGACACAAACCTCCCCTGAAAGGGAGGCAAAGAGCAGCAGGGGGCACTAAAGACCCAAAACCTCACAGGGCCTCCACCCTAGACAGGCACAGAAGAGTGCTAGGAAGGATTTCCTGATGGAGTCCGCATGTTCTCTAACTGGCTCTCAGCATCTCCAGGGACAGATTTCACTTTTCATTTCTTCCCTACATTTTCTAATCATCACTGCTAACTTGAAAGTGGGAACTACTAAACTCTGTTTACAGTAGAAATATTAACATGACTCTGACCCTTCATTATCTTCCTATAAGACACATTTTATTTTTTTGACAAGCAGATTATCATGAGCATTCTCGTCCTACCCGCCACTTAAAGACAGCTGATAATGAATGGAAACAGAGGCAGGTAAACACTCATGAGTGCAATGCATGGTTTAAAATTCCTTTAGCTTAAAGGGTGACACTGATCTATGTTATGAAGGTATTGTTTGTTTGTTTGTTTTCCCATTATTTTTTGGACTTGTATATAAGAGTAGATGTTTTTCATTTCTTAAAAATCATTTTTTGTGGGCTAGTACAACTCTTATAACAATCCATCCTTCCATTTTGTCAAGCACATTTTTACATTTGTTGCCATTATCATTTTCAAAACATTTTCTTTCTATTTGAGTCATTGGTATCAGCTTATCATGCCCCCACCCTCATTCCCCCCTCCCTCATGAACACTTAATAATTTATTAATTATTTAGTGTCTCCCTCCACCCACTACTCTTGTCTGTCTCCCTGGGAGGGGGTTATAGGTAGATCACTGTGATCGGTTCCCCTTAACTCCCCGCACCTTCCCTTTCTCCTCTCAGTATGGCTACTATCAATATTGAATCTGTGGGGTTTATTTGTCCTGGATTCTCTGTGTTTCCAGATCTTACCTGTATCCTTGTACATGCTCAGGTCTAGCCAGATTTGTAAGGTAGAATTGGGGTCATGATAATGGGGGGGGGGAGAGGAATGTTGTATGTTTCATTCGTCCTATACTGCACCCTGACTGGCTTGTCCCTTCCCAGTGACCCTTCTGTAATGGGTTGTCCAGTTGCCTACAATTGGGCTTTGGCTCTCCACTTTGCTCACCCCCACATCCATAGTGATATGATTTTTATTCTTTGATGCCTGATACCTGATCCTATTGACACCTCATGGTCACACAGGCTGGTGTGCTTCTTCCATGTGGGCTTTGTTGCTTCTCATCTAGATGGTCGCTTGCTTATCTTCAGACCTTTAAGATCCCAGATACTGTATCTTTTGATAGCCAGGCACTATCTCCTCTCTTCACCACATTTACTTGTGTACCCATTTTGTCTTCAGCAATCATGCTGGGAAGGTAAGCATCATGGAATGCTAGTTTAATAGAACAAATTATTCTTGCATCGAGGGAGTACATGAGTAGAGTCGCAATGTCCATCTGCTACCTTAATACTAAACCTATAATAATACATATAGATCTATTTCTCCATTGTCATAAATATATTTACATATGTACATGCCTGTATTTAGACCTCTATAAATGCCCTTTGCCTCCTAGTTCTTTCCTCTATTTCCTTTTTCTTTCCTCTTGTCCCATTATCATGTTCAGCCTTCATTTGGGTTGCAGTAATTCCTCTGATACATTGCCCTTGATCAAGCCCTACCAAGCCTCCTACACCCTCCTTGCCAGGGATTGTAGAGCATTTGTTGTTCCCTTCTCCCTGGGTTTAACACCAATTTCTTTTCCCCTGTCTCCTCCTCTCCCATGTTCCTCCCCCGCAATCGTCAATCCTGTTGTTTTCTCCTGCAGATTCGATGTTTTTCATTAAAAAGTATAATTCAGTGCCATTCCACTTATGAGCAATGTTTCTTTAATCAAAACTACATACACAAAATTTTGTCTTATTTCTTCTTACATGAACTTCCGGTAGTTTACCTAGGGGCATTGCATTTAATTTGGTCTACAAATTTGCTAGTAAACATTTGTTTAATTTCCCTTTTTAGAATCAAATGTATTAGGGCAAAATTATCATAAGGACATTCTTTTTATCTGTATCGCCCAGCCATCAGTCAGTTGTAGTACTGTTGTGTAAACATTTATTTGTTTGTTCATTTACTGGTGACTTGAATACTGCTTTGATCCTGGAAGCTATAATAGTGTTCACTATTGGAGAATTTTAATGGCTTTCCTTTAGTAAGACAGTCTAGGAAGAATTCATGATGATTTCTCTTCAAAATTTAGCTAATGGAAACTTTATGAGTAGCAATAGACATTATCTAGTATGCTGCTGGAAGTTCAGCCACCGGTTCAGAATGTTTTCAGAATATAACATGGAAAGTGCTGCTTCCTCAAGGTAAAATCATCCTCAGTGACACAAATGGAGAAAAGGTTTCAGAACATTCACTGCTGCTGTGATAGGACTAAAGTGAGAATCTATAGGATAAAAGACAAAATTATGAGCATTCTGTAGACTTAGAGATGTACTAGAAGGAATTACCCACTCAGGGATCAGTCTCTGGTACATCAAGGTTAATTGCCACAAAGAAGTCCTCAGAGACAGTCTGGTAAATTCTGCATTATTGAGCAGTGATAGAAGTCTTCAGAACTTGTGAGGCGCCATTGAAGTTTCAGCAATTCACCTGTCTCTTCCCAGAACAAATTGGAGTGTAGATGACCACAGACGAAATCCAGTGGAATAACGTGGAAACACTGAATCCAATGGAATAATGCACCACAGAGAAATCAGCCCACAAAATCCTGAGGCCAGAAGAAGAAAGAGCCATCACGCTACCATTATCGACCTATCTAAAAGGGGTTGTGAGAAATAAATAAATAAAAGGGGTAAAAGTTCAACCATCACATTAGGGATGGGTTAAATAAATGTTTGGGCAACTATAGCAAGCTAATTTTAAGTTAGTAATTTTGCATGGCCCACAAATAAGGTCATTAATATCAAAATGGCCCTTGGAAGGATAAAATAGTCACACTTCCCTACCCTTACCTTAGAAGGCCTGGGTAAAGTGGTGCAATATAGAGAACACCATTTAAAAAAGACAAGGCTTACTAGTTGGCTAGAGACTGGTGGAATCCGTGAGAGATTAGACCTCAGAAAACCTTCAGGCATGGGGCATATCTCATTCCAGTTGCTCAATGTTTAGCTGAACAGTAAATAGCTTGGGGGGAAAAGCCACTAGGGAACACACACTCAGGATGATTGACCATTTGAAAAAATGCCAGCATTTATCTAAATACAAAATACTCAGCCAGAATAAGTAGCAAAAGCAAAGTAATGTAAATTGGAAACCATGGGGTGAGAGAAGTGATATCTCATGGGGATTGCTATCAATGACATATAACAAAATGGGTATGGATTGTTGAGAGGAAAGCAGATTGGCTCTGTTAACATTCATCCAAATCAAGGTTAAAAACTAAATAACGTAGTTATGTGTATAAAATAAGAATATGGAGTTATGAAGTATGACTCCAATACACTTAGAATTTTCATAAATCACTAGAATGTTGAATATTGATATCTTGGCTATGCAAAATTTTAAATGGATAAGTATTGCTGTTTTGGGGGTCCGTAATTATGTTTTTTTAATTTTGAGGGGGTCCATATTCTTCTGATTTACTGTTTCTGGAATGACAAATTGAAGAAAAAATTGATCTTGTATTCATTGTCCAAACCATTTCATTCTGAAATACAATGTTCAAAGTCAGTGAAAGGTTAATATCCATAGACAGCCAAGGAAGACTTACTTAAATTTTATTGAAGTTTAAGATGACAAAATGAAAAATTTTAATAAACTGCTGCAGTCTAATATTTAATCACATGAACAATCAGGAGTTATTATAATTTCTGTGAGTGATTGAAATACAAAGTTTGTCACAAAGATTCAAAAGTTTCAAAAAATAACTTTGTTGATTGGATTTCGGGAATTGCATGATAGATAGAATTCTACATGAAAGTGATTTATTAATCAGAAGCCTTACCACTTAAATACTCTATCTAATGAATATACAATCAGAGATCTACTAGATCAAATCTGAGTATGTATGTGTTTCTAGACGCATCACTTAAGTAGCATACCCTCCCCAACAGAAACCCTGAGAAGAGAGCTCTCACACCATGGACTGGATCTTGAGAAGCCTGTTCTTCGTGGTGGCAGCTACAGGTAAAGAGGTCACCAGTCTCAGGGAGAAGGAAGTGGTTGTAGCTACTCTAGATTGATTTTGTGCACCTGTCTTCACTCAACAGGCAGTGACTCTGAGGTCCATCTGGTCCAGTCTGGTGCTGATGTGCAGAAGCTTGGTGCTTCAATGAAGATCTCCTTCAAAACTTCTGGATACTCACTCACCAGTTACCTTATTGGCTGGGTGAGGCAGACCCCTGGACACAGATTTGAGTGGATAGGAGAGATCTCCACTAGTAATGGTGGAACAAGGTACCCACCAAAGTTCTAGGGCAGAGCCACCATGACCAGGGAAACATCCAAAATAACGCCTACATGGAGCTGAACGGTCTGAGCTCTGAGGACACGGCCATGTATTACTGTATGAGGGACACCCAGTGAGATAACCCAATGAGATAACTCAGTGAGAAAGCTGTGCTGGGCTCACAGAAGACAGAGTCAACCAAGGTATACAGGCTGTCAGATTTTCAGTTGGGTAAACAAGGGGACAAAAAGAAAAAAATATGTATTCATTCAAGTTGTTTGAGGCGGTCTCCCATGCATGTTCCCCAAAAGCAAAATTTAGGGATGTGGAAGAGGCACAAAGGTCCCATACTGATTTATTGATTTTCCCAGTGGGAAGAAGAGCCTAGGATCCAGTTGGAGCCAATGAGCTAGGGAGCAAAGCAGTTCCTATATGCAAGGGTTTATTCCAAGTAAAATGTACATACATATGTTTGGTGAATCGGTGGATTGCTGCAAACAAGTTCTCTCAGCAATACAGTTGTCTTAGTTTCCTTAGAGAGCCTTAAAAAAAGAAAGAAAAGTAAGGTATGTGTTTTGTAGAGTGTGGAGGAAAAGCATTTTGAACTGAAGGCTATTATCATGTATTTAAAAAACTCAAGGGGATATCTCATGTCCCTGGAACTTTGGCTGCTCAATATAAAATTGTGATTTTTAGATGAATTGAGTATTTTAAGGAAGGTCTGCAAGATCTCAAAGATGAATTAAAAGTAGAGAGGTCAGATCAGAGGTTTATGGAGACTGGTGCGACTGGTTTTATTTTTGTTAATTTATTTTCTTATTATTGCCCAGGGTTTATATTGTGTTATTTCTGGGTGAGCATATGGTTATCATGGTGGCTAAGGATTAATTCTTGAAAGAAAACTGAAAATTACATTGGTGAGTAAAATTTCATTGATGATTGACTTTACATAACAACACAGAGTACATTGATATGTTTTGAGAGCAGCAAAGGTTGTCCTAAGAAATTTTATTGTAAGAGATTCTGCCATGTTGGTTGAGGCTGGAAACTGTCCAAATATCCATTATTATGAGACTGGATAAAGAACCTCTGGTACACACACACAGTGGAATACCATGCATTTCTGAACAACAGAGGTGGAATTATGAAACACCACATGATGTGAAGGGACTTGGAAACCATTATGCTGAGTGCAGTTAGTTGATCAAAAAAGGACAAATATACTATGTGTCCACTACTGTACAATAAACACCAAGATGTAGGAAGGCTTTTACCCTCAGGCTGTTTAATATTCTGATCAGGTCTCCCAAGGAACACTATAGGAAGTCTGCCAAGTGCTCATGGGACATACATCTCCTCCTTTATATGTATGTATTGAAAACCTCTCTTAACAGAGGCCAGCTGGGGCCAGATTTCCAAGCAGGGGCTAGAAGACCATTCAGTTGCTGCCAGACAACATGTGCTAAGGTCACCCAGAATCAGTAGACACATCCACAACACTGGATTGAGACTATACTTGTGTAGTCTTGGTATCCAATCACAGTGGCCACCAAGTCAAGGGAGCAGAAAACATTATTGGCTAAATATGTGTTAGAAATATCTGCGACTTAAATGGTCTTGGATATAAATTACATGACTTTCGCTATGAAGGATTCTCTTCCCAAGAGACTGCTGGCATTGGAGCCTCCGCTCATTTGGTTAACTTTGCCGTGGTTCTCAACCTGTGGGTTGTGACCTCTTTGGGGGTCAAACGACCCTTTCACAGGGGTCTCTTAAGGCCCCAGAAAACACCTTGTGATTTACATTACGATTCATAACAATAGCAAAATTACAGTTATAATGTAACAACGAAATAATTTTATGTTTGGGAGTCACCATATCATGAGGAACTGTAATAAAGGATCGTGCTATTGGGACGGTTGAGAACCACTGCTTTACAGGAACACATCGAGCAGCGGGAATTGCTTTAAATAAAAAGTACTATGGAACTTTAAATATGCTTTAAATAAAAAGTAGTATGGAACCCCCAAGCCTGGATCCTGTTCCAGGCTATTCTGTCACAGCAGCAGTACATAGCATTATAACAGCTTGGGGGAAAGACCATGAAAAATGCATTTAAAATTAGAGAAACCCAGTTTTCATCAGGGCCTGTCTTTGTGATCAGCGATAGCTATGGCATTTGTAATGCATGTGAGAAAATATGGGGTGAAAATTTTAGAAATGCAATAGTATCAAGAAGTACAGAAGTGCCACTAATAATCAGACTTGACTCTGGAAATCCTTTGACACTGTATTGAAGCTTTGGGATATTTTAGGTAAAAAATTCCCTGTTATAGAGAATTCAAGGTTACAAGTTACTGTAACCTTACCTTAGAGTTATTTAAGAAAATGGAGTAGATATTAACATCTTATAAGCAAATTGTATAAGGCATGAAAGGAAAAAGGGGGCATATTGAAAATAGTTCCTCTATTTGTGGTGGAACTTTGCTACAGAAGTTAAGAAGAAATCGCTTAAATTTTTCCTTCAAGTGTAGTTATGTGGTAACTTGTGTAGCAAGTGGCCTTGAAAGATCCAGATCCTGATCCTAATAAAAGGTCAAAAAGGAGTATTACATAGGACACTGGCAGGGATTTATTTTAAAAACATTTTATTAGGGGCTCTTACAGATATTATTACAATGCATAGTTCTATTGCATCAAGCATAATTGTACAAGTGCTGCCATCATCCTTTTCAATACCTTTTATTTTCTTCTTGAACTCCTTGATATCAGCTCCCACTTCTCCCCTCCATCCCCCACTCTGCCCCCCCACCAAAAAAACCCCTCAATATCTTATATACTCTAACTTCCACCATTCCATGCATCCTGTCACCTGAAATTCTAATGTTTCTTCCCTTTGGGTGAGGTTATACAGTCATCATTGCTACTAGGGATATTCCCCCTTCCCCCCAAGTATCTTCTGGAAAACTCAGAGAATCATTACTTCCCTTACTGTTTCTGAGTGGCTTATCTATCTTGAATTTCATGCATCAAAAGATCTTTATTGTATCACTGTACATATGCAGGTCTAGCAAGGAAGTTTGTTGCACCTGAGGAAGAAAAGGACTTTTAAGAATGTGGTCATGATCTTCCTCATACTGTCTTCAGAATGAGAGGAAAGTTGTATTTTTCACTTTTGCTGCATCGCAACCTGACTGGCTCATCTCCTCCTGAGACCGTTCTGTAAGGGGATCTCCAGTGGCCTACAAATGGGTTTGGGTCTCCGCTCTGCACTCCCCCCTCATTCACTATGGAAAGATTTTTTGTTCTGATGATGGCTGATACCTGATCCCTTCGACACCTCATGATCGCACAGGCTGGTGTGCTTCTTCTTTGTGGGCTTTGTTGCTTCTGAGCTAGATGGTCACTTGTTTACCTTCAAGCCTTTAAGACCCTAGACACTATCTCTTTTGATAGCTGGGTACCATCAGCTTTCTTCACCACATTTGCATGTTCACCCGCTTTGTCTTCAGTGGTTGTGTCGGGAAGGTGAGCATCATAGAATGCCAATGTAATAGAAGGAAGTATTCTTGCATTGAGGGGGTACTTGAGTGGAGACCCAATGTCCTTCTGCTACCTTAATACTCAACCTATAAATATATGCACATAGATGTATTTCCCCTCCGAACATATAAATATTTTTACATATATAAGAAATGTACTTTGCCTTCCAGCTCTTTCCTCTATTTCCTTTGACTTTCCTCCTGTCCCGCTATCATGTTCAGTCCCCACCAGGGCTTCAGCAATTCCTCTTAGTTGCATTACACTTGATCATGCCCTACCAGGCCTCCCACACCCTCCTCACCACTGATTTGTATCACTTGTTGTTCCCTTGTCCCTGGGTTTGTTAACACCACTACCTTTCCCTCCACCGGCCCCTCTCCTATGTCCCCCCAGAACTGTCGGTCCTGTTATTTTCTCCTCCAGATTGCTCATCCAGCCTATCTTATTTAGACAGACCTGTGGAGAAAATAACATGCACGAAAACAAGACAGGGCAAGACCAAGCAACAATATACAACAAAACAACAACAAACCAATGACAACCAAACAAAACACAGCAAAAAAGAAAAGCTTAGGCAATGAATGTACACATGTGCTTTACACAATTGATATATGTACGGATTGTGATAGGAGTTGTATGAGCCCCTAATAAAATGATTTTAAAATTTTTAAAAATTAGTAGTGTTTTCCAGTCCAGTCTGTTGGGGCACCATGCCCAGGCCCGTCTGCATTATTTCTCACTGAACTACATGCCACACCCCTCTTCTGGTTCCAGAAGAGATCAGGCAAGATTTTGCATGAAAGTATTACTCAAACTCAAGTGAGCTCACCCCAACATGTTTAATAGCAAACAGGGCACAGTCCATATGGGCTTCATAAGGGTAAACATCACCCACTCTCTATTATGACCCCATGAGTAGAAGAATATGGAATTGATTTTACAGGAAAACTTACTAGCAATATGCGGATGATTCAACCTTGCATGCTGAAAATGAGGAAGACTTGAAGCATGTGCTTATGAAGATCAAGTATTGTAGGCTTCAGTATGGTTACCATTCACCGTAAAGAAGACTAAAATCAGAAAAAAGAAGAAGACTAAAATCCCCACAAGTAGTCCAATTGGTAACATCAGGACAAATGGAGAGAAGACTTAAGTAGTCAAGAATTTTTACTTACCTTGATCCATATTCAATGCCCATGCAAGCAATGGTCAAGAACTCAAAAGATTAGTTCCAATGGGGAAATCTGCTGCACACTCCCTCTTTAGAGTATTGAAAAGCAGATATGCTGCTTTGAAGAATAAGGTACAAATGGCCCAAACCTTGGTATTTTCAGTTGTCTCATACACAAGTGAATGTTGGACATGGAATAAGGAAGATCGAAGAAGAACTGAGACATTTTAATTGTGTAAGAGGAAGTCTCACCATCATTGCCTTTAAGGAGCTCTCTGCCTGTACTTCTTAACTGCTATTGGAATGACCCTGTCATAAGTCATGCAACTTCATTTATATGGCAATATAGGTAGAGGACCTGTGTTAGAAGAAACCAGCCTCTAACAACCGAAAGGTCAATAGGCCCAACTGTGTGATTATAGTATATAAAGGTCATTGTAAATTCTTAGAGGATAGGAAAGATCGGAGAGAGAGTACAATAAGGGAGTCAGACACATTTTATAGTAGCATGCTCTCCTCAGTCCCTCTTGATGGTCCACGTGGAACTGGGAGATGAGAGCATCTTTACTATCTTGGGATATTTATAGGTAGCCATAATACATGCATATTCCGTAGTACATATGTCACAAGGTGGGTGAAAGCTACAGTAAGGTCCCTGAGCTCACAGGTGAGGAAAACTAATACCTGCATCGGGGAGAAGTATGATTGGGGCTCGGTGACAAGGTGGAAGAGATAGCAACAGGATGTCTCCTGCTGTATGTAGGGAGATAAAAATCAACCATGGGCTCACCTTAAGACAACATAGCTGTTAGGGGAGAATCTGTGGGAAAGATATTTAAAGCAGAATAATGTACTTGGACTTTATATCTAACTTAACCAAAGAGGTGGCTTTCCTACTGTGGAATAGTAGCTTCACAGATTCCCAACATGCAAATAATTCCTTCCCTCTGCTGATGAAAACCAGTCCAGCCCCAAACTTACTGCTCTGGGAGAGGCACCCCAGCGCCAAAATCCCAGGAGGTCTTCATTAAATGATTCGAAAAGAACACAGACAAAAACCATGGAGTCTGTGCTGAGCTAGGTTTTCCCTGTGGAATTTTAACAGGTCATTTTGTGGACAGCAAGTATGTGTGAGTGGGCACGAGTAGCTGTGTGTGATGGTTTTCCTGGACAGAGCGGTTCTGTGTTTTCAGGTGTCCAGTGTAAGGTGCAACTGTTGGCGTCTGGGGAGGACTTGAGGCAGCCTGTGAGGTGTCTAAGACTCTCCTATGAAGCCTCTAGATTGACCTTCAGTAGGTATAGCATGGATTGAATCCAACAGGCTCCAGGGAAGAGCCCAGGTTGTTCTCAAACAGTAGTGGGGATGGTAGTACTTACATGTACTACACAAACTCCATAAAGGGTTGATTCACCACCTCCTAGTGACAACTCCAGGAACACAGAGTTTCTTCAGGTGGACAGCCTAAAAACCGAGGACACATCATGTATTATTGTTCAAGAGACATAGTGAAGGGAAGTCAGGATGAGTCCAGACACAAACCTCCCCTGCTGAAAGGAGATTGAGCTCCAGGGGTCCTCAGGACCCCAAAAGCACCATAATCCAGGGCCAAGTGGAGATGGCATTTCAGGACTAATTTCTTGTTTTATTTGGGAATATTTGTCAGTCCTTATTTTCCGCAGGAAAAGGATAGGTCTCAGTTTTATTTTTTCAGTATTGCTCTCCAAAACTATCCTGATAATATGACACTTAAAACTTGGTTAGTTTTGTTTGTTTCCTTTAGTAGTTGTGAGTATTTATAAAAGAGTGGGAAGAGAGAGAGAACACACCTTCTATTCTTAGTCTCAAATTGCATCCACAGAGATCACAGATAACTGATCACAGATTCCTACCCTGTTCCTCTTTGCTACTGGGGTATACATTTTCTCTTCTGTTTAGGGAAGACCTTGAGCAGCACGAGTTGCCCAGGACCCACTGACTATGGGGACCCAGCCCTGTGCAGGCACAGATGAATGACAGGGAGAATTTCCTGTTGGAATTAGGGCTTCTACTCATAGCTCTCAGCATCCCCAGGAACAGTTTTTCTTTTTCTCTAAATTTTCTCCTCACTGTAGGCTTCCAAGAAGAAACTAATATTATCTGTTTGCAGTGCAAATATCAAAAGTGACTCTGATCCTCATTGTCATCTACATAATCCAGTTTCTTTCTTGAAAATAGATTTAAGCAAAGCAAAGAAAAATAGATTACCATGGGAATTCTCACCCTATTCTCAAATATATTGAGTTCCTACTAAGTTCTTTCTGATCATCAACCACGAATATTTCCATCCTAAACAGATCTCATAGATATGAGAAAATGAAGATTAAGAGTGGGGGATGAAAGAGGGAGAACTCCAAGAGTCAAGCCCTCATTATTTTAAAAATAATTTTTAATTATAATTCCTATAAACCTATTTAAACCCAATATTTCAATATCTGGATTGCAATATACATATAGAAGGAAAGATGTGGCTCCCCAAAGACCCCATTGTTATGGAATCTATTCCAAATCATAGCAGCCCTATAGAACAGAATAAAACCCCCCTTTGGGGCCCCCTTATTTAATGATGGAAATATAACGAAGTTGGGATCATCATATATTTTTATTTCATGTAACTTAGAGTGGTAGATACATGATTTCTGTCAACTTGTTAAATAGTTTATAGGGGTGAAGTCTAGCCTGTCAATCAGGTTGCAGCTTGATGACCTCATTTGGAGATGCAACAAGAGATAAGTAGCTCACTAGAGGCCTGATACACTTCCTGCTTCCACTCTCTGCTTCATCTTCCTGCAGACAAGCCTCAGGGAGATACACTGATGGAGTCAGAGCTTGGAGTTTGAGAAGCCACTGGGAGATCCACACCCATGCTGAGATTCTTCCACCGCTACTGCATCCACAAGACTTTCAACCCGCTGGCCTGTGATCTACCTTTGCATGTGTTGCATGTGTCTGAAGATGAACTGGTATCGGACATATGGACTAATATCGGACTTATGGACATGATCTGGACAAGGCTGGGGTGTTTCCTTTAGATATAATTACTCTTTGCTCTATGAGTGTCTCTGGATTTGATTCTCTAGTCCACCTAGACTGACACATTTAGCTAGAAATTCTCTTTAGCAGTGACCCTGAGATAAACCCCTCTATCTTGTCTCACAGTGAATCCTGTGTTAGTGCCCAGGCATGAATTCTTGCTGGTGCTGTAAGAACCTCTCCAAGGCTTCACTCGTGTGGTTCCATTTTTAAAAATTCAAGGCTGTCCAGGCATCTCTCATTCCTAAAGCATGTAACCTCTCTCTCCCCACTTCCCCAAGATGTGTTTCACAGTATATTATTACCCAAATGTCAACAGCCCCCTGTTCTCCAAATGTTCCCTTTTGTCCTTTACCCCAATTTCACATGTCTCACAAAGTTAGGCAAAGATTAACACTCTTCTTAGCTTCTCTAAAGACCTTGCCGGAAGCAATGTTAACCCCTCAACACCCTACACACCCCCACTCACCCACTGTCCTGCTAGCAAACCAGCTGTGGTTTTGTCCTTATAAGCCCCACCTGAATATTATTCAGGTCCTCGGGGAATTTTTTAGATAGATACGAGTCCTCCCAGTGGTCCTGGGTATAAAAATGACTCCCAATTTGGACATCTGTGGCATTATAGTGGTTATTAATTTCTCCCAATATGCAACATTTTGGATGCCCAGTGAGGAAATCCTGTGTTGCTTGGAATATAGTCTCAGCCGGAAAGCTGTCCCCGGCAAGGAGAATACCAGGAAACGCCCAGGAGACGCTCACCCCAAATCTTTGTTTGGAGTCTACCTGGTTCACCTCCGATGTAAAGACCTATTTGTTTTCTGTTTTGGAACTAGTCAATCGGGACTTGGGAACAGGGGGAGGGTGATGGAGGACAACCTGCAGTCTTAACTCTGTAAAGTATACTCTTTAATGAGCGTTCCCTTGAAGAGTCTGGCTGTTATGATGTGGTTTTGGTGTTTTCTAATGGTCCCATCGTGATTGTCCTGTCTCCTTCCTTTTCCCGTTGTTGTTTTCCCTTGTATTGTTCTTAGCCCTTGGATTGGCAGTGGCTGCCCTGGTGGAGTGGACTCCTCTCCAGAACCTCCTGCTGGCTCCCCTTTATGTTTTGGGGTCACATTATTTTGGGTCCCATAGTGCTTGATCAAATGAGTGCTAGTCCTCTCAACCACTCAGTTGCTCCCACTCAGGGCCTTTTTTAAACACTAAGGGTAGTGTGGCACCTAGTGCTGCCCCAAGGAGCCAGTCCCCAGGGCAGTTGACCCTACACTTCCTGAGGAGTCTGACATTGCCCTACCTTATGTTGAACCCTTGTAAGGAGGGATCACCCCATGGACTCCTTTGGAATCAAAAGACCAGGCTTTGTCTCCTCTACACACCCATAGTGGGCCTCTCACAATGTCCCTATTCTGCCCCTGCAAGAGGCACAGCCCGGGACAGAGGACCCAAAAGATCGATCCTTTTTAGTTTATATCCCTTTTCTAACCATCAAATTATACAATAGGAAAAACCATCATCTGCCATTTTGAGATAAACCACAGGTTCTCATTAGTGTCTTAGAGTCTGTGTTCCAACCCTGCTGTCCACTTGGGACGATGAATTTCAATTACTAATTGTCTTCTTTACAGTGGAAGAATGAAGTCGCATTTGTCAGGAATCTCAGAAATTATAGGCCCCAATGGGGGTGGGAGTGAGGGTGGGACCATAGCGAAAAATCAGGACCAACTGGAGGATGTATTTCCACAGAATAGAGCCAGATGGGACCCAAATACCACAGAGGGCACCCATGCTCTGGACACTTGACACCGGTATCTGCTAGCAAGGTTGAATGAGCCACTAGATGCCCTACAGTTTTGTCTAAAGTTAGAAATGTTTTTTCAGTGTCTGCAGGAATCCCTGGCTGCCCTTTTAGAACGGCTCCGGGAGGTTTATGGTACTTACACTCCTATAGACCCCGAGGGCCCTGAATATAACAGAAGTATAACATTGGCCTTTGTTACTCAATCTGCACCAGCTACCAAGAGAAATCTCCAAAAGTTAGATGGGTTTAAAAGAATGATTTTTTCCCAGCTAATAGAAGTAGCCCAAGTCGTACAGTATAACATATGACAAAATAATAATAATTTATGAATTATGAAAGGTTCATGAGGTAGGGGGGAGTGGGAAGGGAGGGGGAAAATGAGCAGCCAATATTAAGGGGTCAATAGAAGGCAAATGCTTTGAGAATGACGATGGCAACAAATGTACATATGCGCTTGACACAATGGATGTATGTATGGATTGTGATAAGAATTGTATGAGCCCCCAATAAAATGATTTAAAAGAAAAAAAGAAGAAGTGCCCAAAAGGTATTTTGTCAACCGAGATGACCCAAAGAGTAAAACCAGAACAAAGGCAGTTGTAGCAGCCTAAAAAGAGAGACAAGCCTATCATGGTTGACACCCCATCACAGGGGAGAAACGTTTATGCCCATGGGCAAAAACCATGGTGCCTATCATAAAAATGAAGGACTTTGGAGAAATGAACACCCTCAGAAAACAAAGAAAGTCTCCACCCATACATCCTGAGCTCTCCTTAGCTTAGAAGAAGATTGATGCAGTCAGGGCTCTTCTAAACTTAGGCCCTAGAAGCCCAGCTTAACCTTACAGGTGAGGGAAAATCTGTCAGATTTTAGCCAACAATGGAGGTACATATTCAATTTTAACAAAAACAATGTTCAACGGCAAGATTACCATCCAAGGAACTGCAAGAAACACTTCTACCTGCACCTGGATTACAAATAGGTCAGTCAACCTGGGGAACAACATAACCACTCTCTCCTTCATAAAACCCCCTAACTGGAGATGGAGGAAAGAGCTAGGAGTCAAAGGGCATTTATGAAGGTCTAGACAAAAACATGTACATGCAAATATATATAGGAGGATGGGGAAATAGATCGATGTGTCTGTATTTATAGGTTAAGTATTAAGGTGGCGGAAGGACCTTGGGCCTCTACTCAAACACTCCCTCAATGCATGAATACTTTCTTTTATTAAATTGGAACTCTATGATGCTCACTCTCCCGACACAACGGCTGGAGCCAAAGTGGGTGAACAAGTAAATGTGGTGAAGAAAGCTGATGGTGCCTGGCTATCAAAAGAGATAGTGACTGGGGTCTTAAAGGCTTGAAGATATACAAGCGGCCATCTAGCTCAGAAGCAACAAAGCCCACATGGAAGAACACACCAGCCTGTGTGATCGAGTGGTCCCGAAGGGATCAGTTACCAGGCATCAAAGAACAAAAAATCATATCATTGACTGCACACCTCCATGATAGGATCGCTGAAGACAAATGGGTGCATAAGCAAATGTGGTGAAGAAAGCTGTGGTGCCCGGCTATCAAAAGAGATAGTGTCTGGGGTCTTAAAGGCTTGAAGGTGAACAAGCGGCCATCTGGCTTAGAAGCAAAGAAGCCCACATGGAAGAAGCACACCGGTCAGTGCGATCACGAGGTGCCAAGGGACCAGGTGTAAGGCATCATGCAAAAAAAAAAAAAGATGTGTGTTTGTGTGTGTATGTATTTGTATATATATATATATATATATATATATATATATATATATGTATATATATATATATATATATATATATATATACCATATTAAATGAAGGGGGAAGTGCAGAGTGGAGACCCAAGGCCCAAGTGTCGGCCAATGGAGATCCCCTCATAGAGGGGTTTAGGAGAGGAGATGGGTTAATTAGGGTGCGAGGTAGTACTGATGAAGAACACAGCTTTCCCCCAGATCCTGGATGCTTCCTCCCCCCAACTACCATGATCCGAATTCTACCTTGCAGGGCTGGATAGGGCAGAGGCTGTACACTGGTACATATGAGGGCTGGAGACACATGGAATCTAGGGTGGATGATACCTTCAGGACCAAGGGTGTGAGGGGCGATGCTGGGAGAGTGGAGGGTGAGTGGGTTGGAAAGGGGGAACTGATTACAAGGATCCACATGTGAACTCGTCCCTGGGAGAGGGACAGCAGAGAAGGGGGGGGGGGAGACTCCGGATAGGGCAGGATATGACAAAATAAAGATGTATAAATTACCAAGGGCACATGAGGGAGGGGGGAGAGGGGAAGGAGGAGAAAAAAAAAGAGGACCGGATGCAAAGGACTTAAGTGGAGAGCAAATGCTTTGAGAATGATTGGGGCAGGGAA
Organism: Tenrec ecaudatus; assembly: GCF_050624435.1. Classification (NCBI taxonomy): domain Eukaryota; kingdom Metazoa; phylum Chordata; class Mammalia; order Afrosoricida; family Tenrecidae; genus Tenrec; species Tenrec ecaudatus. The sequence goes on from NW_027457934.1 coordinate 46,249, forward strand.
TGTATGGATGTGCTTTATACAATTGATGTATGTATATGTATGGATTGTGATAAGAGTTCTATGAGTCCCTAATAAAATGTAAAAAAAGAAAAGAGGAGAAAAAAATGATTAGGGAAAAGAATGTACAGATGTGCTTTATACAATTGATGTATGTATATGTATGGACCGTGATAAGAGTTGTATGAGCCCCTAATAAATTGTTTAAAAAAAATGTAAATGTTCTGAAACTAAAAAAAAACAAATCCTGACTGCCCCTAGCCCCTCTTCAGGGGAGACAGCATCCAAAAACTCCATTATATAATATCCCTTGAAGGGTCACACCTCAAAATGTCCCTGCCTATGGCCCTTGCATGCATCTTACTAACCTGTCCCCTGTCAGAAGAACATCTATTACAGGACAGCTTGCAGCAGCCAGAAACTGCCCCTGCCAGTGAGGAAATGGTGTACTTGCACCATCTGCAGGCAGCCTATTTAATTGTTTAGGCAGAAACAAATCCATCTTGATTAGCCAAGTACCACTTGCCCATTGGTGTGCAACTAATTGTCCAGATGCAGACCTAGAAAAACCTCTGCATGGAAGACACTGTTCAGATAATCTGACCAGACCTCACTGTTGTCCCCTTGAAGGTGCTAGATAAGATATTGTACACCTACTGTGAAGCAGTTTTGTCCTCAATGGAACCAGGTATGCAGGCCATTTAGTCTGAGGCTTTCCCTCACAGGAGCTCCACTCAAAAAGCTGACATAGTTGCCCTAATAAGGGCACTAGTATGGGCTAGTAAAAAAGGACAGTGTGTTAGGCAGGGTTCTTTAGAGAAACAAAACCAGGACACATATGTGTGTATATACATACATATACATACATATATACAGATTTATACAGCACAAAGAATATAACAGCTAATTAGCCCTCACAGCAGTACAGAAGGCTCAGATAAACTCATTTCCTTGGAACAGTTAATATACTAAAAGTCCTTCAACTCACAAGAGCTGCTGGTTCCAAGGTCAAGGAGGCGGTCAGCTGAGTCTTCCCTCAAACAATGCAGGCAGAATTCTCCCATAGGCAGCAAACAACAGGGTAGGCACCAACAGTCAGCAGCTGAGGAGTATAGGAAAACAGGCCCAGATGGGATATTGAACTTAAGCAAGATGAAAAGATCCACCAGCCTCAAGCTCAAGCAATGTACAAAACAGCAGTGTTGCAAAGCAGATCTCAAAGGAATTGCAATCCCTAGCAACATGATCCATGGGTTGGCTGTCCCTCAAGTACTCTAGCTTACAAGTTGTGGCAGAGAACTAGCTAAAGCAGATGAACACTGGTCAGATCACCAGAAGCAAGAGAGCGAGGAGTGGGCCTTGCTGAAACATTTTTCTCTTTCTCCTCCAATCAAACTGCAACCCAATTAATCCGACATGGGTTTTTTTAAAATCATTTTATTGAGGGCTTATAAAGCTCTTATCACAATCCATTTATCATCCATTGTGTCAAGCACATTTGTACATTTGTTGCCTCATCACTTTCAAAACATTTTCTTTCTACTTGAGCCCTTGGTATCCGCTCTTCATTTTTTCCCTTCCCTTCCCTCCCCTCCCCATGAACCCTTGATAATTTATAAATTACCACATATAGTCATGTATAAATAGAATTTTTCAGCATATTTTAATGCAGTCTTGTGGTAAAATTAGGTGCCACAGCTGATAATTGGGTCAGCTTATACTCGAGTATATACGGTATTCTTCTTCTTCTATATCTTACACTGACCAATGTCTCCCTTCACCCATTTTTCTGTTCTCCGTACCCCTGGGAGGGGGTTATATGTAGAACATTGTGATCAATTCCCCCTTTCTCTCCCCACCTTCCCCTATCCTCCTGGTATCGCTACTCTTATTCTTGGTTCTGAGGGGTTTATGTGTCCTGGATTCCCTGTGTTTCCAGCTCTTATCTGTACCCTTGTACATCCTCTGGTCTAGCCAGATTTGTAAGGTAGAATTGGGGTCCTTGGCAGGAAACATTAAATAACTAGATGAAAGTTGAATGTTTCATCTGTGCTATCCTGCACCCTGATTGGCTCATCTCTTCCTTGTGACTCTTCTGTGAGGGCATGTCCAATTGTCTATAGGTGGTCTTTGTGTCTCCACTCCTCACTCCCCCTCATTCACAGTGATATGACTTTTTGTTCTGGGTCTTTGATGTCTTATATCTCATCCCTTTGACATCATGATCACACAGGCTAGTGTGCTTCTTCCATGTGGACATTGTTCCTTCTCATCTAGGTGGCTGCTTGTTTACCTTCAAGCCTTTAAGACCCAAGACGCTATATCTTTTAATAGCTGGGCACCATCAGCTTTCTTCACCACATTTGCTTATTGATCACCCATTTTCTCTGTCCTTATTTTCCAGAAATTCATATTTATCTGATGCTGAATTAGACTTTTCATATATTTTTTTTTCTATTTCTTGGAAGATTCTCTTTATTTCATTCCCAGTTCTTATAAACTATACATCTATATTGTCCTAATCCTTCTATCATTTTATAAATACTATCCATTTTAAAATTTCTAAATATATTAAGTAGAAGGGGTTTTGTTGTTGTTAGGTCTTTTCTTTTTTTTTTCTTAACATTTTATTAGGGACTCATACAATTCTTATCACAATCCATACATATATCAATTATATAAAGCACATCTGTACATGCTTTGTCCTAATCATTTTCAAAGCATTTTCTCTCCACTCAAGCCCTTTGCATCAGGGCCTCTTTTTTCCCCTCCCTCCCCGTTCCCCCTCCTTCATGAGCCCTTGATAATTTATAAATTATTATTTTGTCATATCTTGCCCTATCCGGCGTCTCCCTTCACCCCCTTTTCTGCTGTCCGTCCACCAGGGAGGAGGTCACATGTAGATCCCTGTAATTGGTTGCTTCTTTCCAACCCACTCACCCTCTACCCTCCCAGTATATCCCCTCACAGCCCTGGTCCTGAAGGTATCATCCAGTGCCTTCAGCTCCTACCTGCACCAGTGCACAACCTCTGCTCTATCCAGACTTGCAAGGTAGAATTCGGATCATGGTAGTGTGGGGTGGGGGGGGGGGGAGGAAGCATTTAGGAACTGAAGGAAAGCTGTATTCTTCATCGGTGCTACATGATGCCCCTCACTGACCCATGGGGACAGCACTGGAGACACAGTGTGGGAATTGTGCCTGACCTGATGCCACCACACCAAGGCAAAGCACTGGGGGAGTGCAGCAGAACAGCAAGGGAATGGAGCAGCAAAGTCCCCAGGGAATGCTGAAAGTGAAATTTGGGGCCAGGGCTGGTGCCCCAACAGACTGGACTGGAAAATACTCCTAAAGGCCAACAAATGATCCTTGAACTAACTACAAGCTTTTTTTTCATGAAGTGTTTTGTTTTGTTCTTTGTCAGTGGTTTGTTTTTGTTGTATACTATTGCTTTGTTTTCCTCTGTCTTGTTTTTGTACCTGTTATTATCTCCACAGGTCTGTCGAAATAAGACAGGCTGGATGAACTAACTAGAGCAAAAACAACGGTACTGACAGTTCCAGGGGTACTTGGGATAGGGGGAGGTGGGGGTGGGTAAAGAAGTGGTGTGAACAAACCCAGGGACAAAGGAACAACATGAGATTCAAATTGGTGGTGAGGTGGGAGTGGCAGGCCTGGTAGGGAATGATCCAGGGTAAGGTAATGTAACGAAGAGGTATAGCTGTAACCCAGGTGGGGACTGAGCATGATTGTGGGGCAGGAGGAAAGTCAAGGGAAATAGAGGAAAGAGCTAGGAGGCAAAGGCCATTTATAGAGGTTTAGATAAAGACATGTACATGCAAATATATATATGAGGATAGGGAAATAGGTCTATGTGCCAATATTTATAGGTTTAGTACTAAGGTGGCGGAAGGACCTTGGGCCTCTACTCAAGCACTCCCTCAATGCATTAATACTTTCTTTTATTAAATTGGAACTCTATGATGCTCACTCTCCCGACACAACGGCTGGAGCCAAAGTGGGTGAACAAGTAAATGTGGTGAAGAAAGCTGATGGTGCCTGGCTATCAAAAGAGATAGCATCTGGGGTCTTAAAAGGCTTGAAGATAAACAAGCGGCCATCTAGCTCAGAAGCAACAAAGCCCACATGGAAGAACACACCAGCCTGTGTGATCACGTGGTTCTGAAGGGATCAGTTATCAGGCATCAAAGAACAAAAATCATATCATTGGGTGCACAGCTCCATGATACAATCTCTGAGGACAAACGGGTGCATAAGCAAATGTGGCTAAGGAAGTTCATGGTGCCCAGCTATCAAAAGAGATAGTGTCTGGGGTCTTATAGGCTTGAAGGTGAACAAGTGTCCATCGAGCTCAGAAACAATAAAGCCCGTATGGAAGAAGCACTCCAGCCTGTGCGATCACGAGGCATCGAAAGGATCAGGTATCAGACATCTTCACACACCAAAAAAAATCTTACCATAGTGAATGAAAGGGGAAGCACAGAGTTGAGACCTAAAGCCATTTCTCGGCCACTGGAGATCCCCTCGCAGAGGGATCTAGAGGAGGAGATGAGTCAGACATGTTTTTTGTGTGTGTGTGTGGCACAATAAACCTACCTACCACTGTCTACAACTTGTCAACTTGGCACCTGTACGTAATTCTTTAGCCGTATATAATTTGCAGACCTTAATAGACTTACACCTAACATCATATATCTATCATGCATATTGAGATAGTTAAGGTTTATTGTGCCAACCTGGCCAATAAACACATGTGGAATTAATTGAAGGGTGTAGAGATAAATGGCTCAGTGAACCTTGCCTTTTGAGTTCTTGGGTCTCTTGCTTTCTGAAGGTCGGACCAGGGTGCAGCTGCCTTAGTTCCCTGCTTCAGCTGGCATGGCTTACTTCCTGAAAGACATTCCTGAGGAGAAGCCACATGGACCTACCCCGATACAGTCCTGGGTGTTGGAGCAGCCATGCAGAGACCCCTATTAGTGCTGAGATGCTTACACGCTCACTGATTTCTGCTTTCCTCCTGCAGTCAGCGTCATTGCATGTGTTTTGTGAGATTGAGGAAGATTTTGTAGATTGGTGTCGGACATATGGGCTAATGTTGGACTTACAGGTTTGGACAGCACTGGGTTGGGATGTTTTCTTAATACACACTTACCCTTTATTTAAAACTCTCTTATACATATGAGTTTCTGTGGATTTGTTTCTCTAGTTTACCTACTTACACACATATTCATGAAAATACACTGAGCCCTTTGTACTGCTGTGTGGACTAATAAGTTGCTATATTCCTTAGTGCTGTATAAATCTATCTATATATATGGATTTTTATATGTATATATAAAATCTTAAGTGGCCTGGCTTTGTTTCTCTAGAGAATCCTGCCTAACACAGTTAGTATCAGGTGTGGTTGGGGAGAAACAAAATCAAAAATTGGTTCTCCAGCCTGACTAGGCTTAATAGCACTGATATTGCTGTCTCTACCCCGAAAGGCATAGATAAGTCTGCCACTATCACTAGAGAGGGCGGTGCTAACCTATGGTGTGAAGTCGAAAAGCTAACATCAACAATAGCAGCACCAATAGACGGAGTGCTGATGAGAAGAGAGGCTCTGGGTTATTCTGTGTTTGATATTTTCCTGCAGTTTTGTCAGGATGGGAAGTATAGACAAGAGTGGAGGTGTGTGGAACCTGAGCCTATGGTATGACCTAGCCCAAGGGGACTGGGATTGTTTAGAATTTGTGATGGGTCCATGGTCTAAAGGCAAGGTGAACAATGGGTACCCTGTTAAGGACAAGTGAAGCAGTCCACATTGAATTGACCCAACCCAACCAGATGAAAAGGATATATTTGAGACTATGAACTGGTGCATATTGCTGCTGACTGTATAGACGGCCTGTCCTGATTTGACTTTGCTTATGGATGTGGATGTCACAGGTTCCCAATGAAATGAAGATGCTTCATATCAAAGAATATGGTTGTCTCCTCAGAGCACTGGGTTGATGTAAGTGGACAGCAGATATTGGATATCCAAAATAGGAGATAAAGGCTTACAAACTTTCATAGGTGGGGTAATATATTTATAGGATGATAGGATTGAGGTGTGTTACTTAATTGCAATTGTTAGGCATAGAATCTTGTGTTGTTCACTGATATAATATTATGTTTAAAGGAGGCTTTGGAGCATATTGAGTTGTATACTTTTTAGTTTCATACTGTCAGGTACAGATATGAGATTATTGTTTTGTTAAGAATTATGTGTGGCTAAAGAGTTGTGTAAAAGTGTCAAGTTGAGATGGTTGGTATGTGGTAGCTACATAATCTGGTGTCAATTTACAAAGGGGTGGAATCTAGCCTGTCAATCAGGTCGCAGGTTGATGAACTTATTCGGAGGTGACACAGAGATAAATAGCTCATGGAGGCCAGATACAGACACATACTCTGTCTTGTGTTTTTAATGACAAGACACATGGTGCTATTCTAGAGCGCTGGAGCTAGAGGAGCCACGTGGAGACCGATGACAGATCTGAAATGCTTACTCCACCACTGAATCCACAAAACTTTCCACCAATGGCCTGTGATCTTCCTGCATTTGCCATCATTGCATGTGTTTCATGAGTCTGAAGAGAAATATATAGACTGGTATCAGACTTCTAGGCTAATATCAGACTTATGAACTTGACTGGATTGGGCTGGGATGTTTTCTCAATATTTAATTACTCTAGTATATAAAACTCTTTCTTACACACAACTATTTCTCAAATTGTTTCTCTATTTTACCTAGTCTAACACAAACAGTAAAACTGTTTAAAATGTACTCCTCCTAACTAAGAGCCATCTGGCTACCAAAAGCATTGGCCTCAGTGCATTGCAAAGGGCTCCAAACAGGTGAGTCCCCTGGACCCAAGGGAAACAAGCGGCTGACAAAGAGGCCCAGGGAACAGCGTCCAAACCAGTGGGGCTCCTATGGCCATGGTGACTCTCCCATCTCCAGTGCTTCCTCCCTCACCATTTTACACCCAGAAGGTGTTGCTTTTGCAGAACAATCAAAAGCCAAAAAGGAGTCCACAGGTGCTCAATGCTCGCTGACCAATGAGCGGATCTTGGTCCCAGAGGCTTTAGGCCACTCCTTGTTAAGAGACTTGTACCAGTCCACTCATGGAGGTCAGACTAAGTTAGCTGAGATGGTATTAAGTCCCATACCTCAACTAAATTGTTTCTCAATAACTTCCCAGGTGCCTAACTTGTGCTAAGTCAGTGGTTCTCAACCTGTGGGTTGCAACTCCTTTCACAGGGTCTCCTAAGACCATCAGAAAGCACGTATTTCTGATAGTCTTAGGAACAGAGACACTTCTCCTCTATCCGTCTTCAGGCGGATCCACCCACATGCAGATATGCCCACATACGAGTACCCGGCATGAAGACATCATCGCGCCAAACCCATCACATACAGCCCATACAAATACATGCGTATATGACTCGGTTGGCACCATAATGTACTATGCAAACCAGTCACATGCATAGAAAGCAGTTACTTTGTAGAGAGCAGCGACTGGGCAGAAAGCAGCTCCTGTGTTGAAAGCAGCTAGTCTGGTAAAAGCAGCTGTGTTGAAAGCAACAGCAGTGGAGGTAAAACAACACTTCATGAATTGTAAATACTGGATAATGTAAAATAATGTACTGTAAAGCCATCAACTACTGCAAAAATAAAAATATCTGTACCATGGGAACTTAATCTGGATGCTGATTAGTCTTCTGATATTCCGTTGTGGTTAATATGAATACTACCCCCTTGTGTTAGTAACAGGTATGTAAAAATAACAACATAAAAATGGTAAATCATAGGAAATTTTAATGAACTATATTGACTGAATTATGCCACGTATTATCATTTGTATTATTAAAGCTATTATTATGCATTATTTTTATTAGCAAATCATTCCATGACAATAGATCATGTAGGGAAGAACGTTAAGAAAAGAAAATATAGTGAGAATTCTGGACAGTATTGTTTGACCTCAATCATTACAACAGGAATTCAGAAACTGCAATGTGCTATTTGTTGTGAAGTTCTTTCAGCTGAGTCTATGAAGCCAAAAATCTAAACTGCCATTTTGATACCCAGCATCTGAGCTTTGCCAGCAAGGATACTGACTATTGTAGAAGGAAAGCTGTTGGACTCAATAAAGCCAGACTTGACACTGGTGGCAAGTACCACAAACAAAATGTGGCAGCCATTGAAGCTTCATATTTGGTGGCACTCAGAATCGCCAGAGCTATGAAACCTCACACCATTGCTGAGGATTTACTTTTGCCAGCGACCAAAGACATTGTTTGCGTTATAACGAGACGAATTTGTTAAGAAACTGAGTGAAATTTCCTTATTTAACGACACTGTCTGCAGAAGAGCAGATGACATGTCTGCTGGAATTTTTGTTCAGGTAACCCAGGAAATAAAATCTGCCCCACTTCCATTATTAAGCATCCAGCTTGATGAGTCTCAGACGTTGAAAACTGTTCAGTTACTGCTTTACGTGAGGTGTATGAATGATGGTGACTTTAGAGATGAGTTTCTTTTCTGGAAATCTCTTGAAATGACAATTACTGCATGTGATGTATTTGACACAATTGGTTCATTTCTTAAAGAGCATAAGATCTTTTGGGAAAATGTTTGTGGTGTTTGCACAGATGGTGTTCCAGCTATGCTAGGATGTCGATATGGATTTCAATGTCTGGTATGGAATGAGTCACCAAAAGTCATCAGAACTCACTGTATGACTCATCGCCAAATATTAGCAACGCTGCCACAAGAGTTACAGCAAGTAATGAAAAGCATCATAAGTTCTGTCAATTTTGTAAAGACGAGTACTTTAAACATTTGACTGTCTTTGCAACTGTGCAATGAGTTGGATGCGCCGAATAATGCTCTCCTATTTCACGCTGAATTGAGATGGTCGTAGAGAGGAAAAGTTTTAAAGCCTGTTTTTGAGCTTTGTAATGAACTCAAAACATTTTTTAATCAGAAAGCAAGACTGGAGTTTGTAAAACTTTTCAGTGATAAAAGTTTACAGTGGAGCATAGCTTATTAAGTTGACATCTTTACCATCTTGAATGAGTTGAATTGATCACTGCAAGGACCAAATGCAACATGCTTCGATTTATCTGAAGAGATCAAATCATTCCAAATGAAACTCCAGTTTTGGGGAAAACAATTCAGATGAAAATAAAACTTACATGTTGCCTGTCTTATCTGCTTTCTTTGAAGAACTTGACATTGAACCAGACAAAAGGATTATGATGATAATTTCTGTGAAAGAACACTTGCAGGGCTTGCAGACGAAATTTCATCGTACTTTCCAAATCTACCTGACACCCCATCTGCACTTGCCAGAAGCCCATTCACAGTCAAAGTTGAAGATGTTTCTGAGACTGCACAAGAGAGTTCATTGACCTTATTAATAGCAATGCAGCGAGAACTGATACAATGCCAGTTACAAAGTTCTGCATCAAGTGTTCGCAGTCAGATCCTGTTCTGTCTGAGACTGTGTTGCACCTTCTTCCATTTCCAACAACATATCTTTGTGAAACAGGGTTTTCCAACTGTTGGTTATCAAGGTTAAATATAGAAGTAGACTTGTTGTGGAAGATGATCTTTGTTGTGCTCTTGCAAAAACTGCTCTGAGAATTTCTGATCTGGTGAGAAAGAAGCTATCTCAACTTTGGCACTGACGTTGGCTTTTTGTGCATACTGTTGCAAAATGTAGCAATGTAGTTTACTGTTGTTATATTAAGAGTGTCACCTATGGTACACCATTGCTTCAAGACAAATTTTCATTTATTTGTAATTACAAATATTTCACAATAAGATATTTACATATTGTTCTGTGATTAATTACTATGCTTTAATTATGTTCAATTTATAACAATGAAAATACATACTTAAAAAAAAGAAAATACATCCTGCATATCAGACATTTACATTATGATAACAGTAGCAAAATTAATTATGAAGTAACAACCAAAAAAATTTTATGCTTTGGGGTCACCAGAACATGAGAAACCGTAGTGAAAGGTCACAGCATTAGGAAGGTTGAGAACCACTGTACTAAGTGAATGCAAAATCCGAGTCAGCAGGACCCCCTGAAATCCAGATGTGAGGGCATACACCTGAAGAACATTGGGAATTAGATGTTACTGAAATAAAACCCCCAGCTTCAGGATACAAATATCTAGCAGTATTTGTAGACAGCTTTTCAGGATGGGTTAAGGCTTTCCCCACTTATTCTGTTATTAAAATATTGTTGCATGAAGTCAACCCTGTTTTGGCTTGTGTCTGAGTCTGGGGTCAGAAAACGGGCAAACATTTACAGCCCAGGTATTTCAAGTTGTATCTTAGAGACACTCAGAATTGTTTGGAAACTGCACTGAGCCTTTAGACCCCAGAGCTTGGGGAAAGTCAAGAGAATGAATAGGACCTTAAGTGTGGTCCTTACCAAGTTCAATCTGGAAACTCATGGAAATTGGACAAATCTTCTGTCTGCCCCCCCCCACCCATAAGCATGTTGATCCCCCTATAAGCAGGGATTCATCCCATACGAAATAATTCTTAAAAGACCCCCTCCATTGCTCCCCAAACTTGAGGAAACTCAATGTGCACAAATACTTACAACCTGCTTAAGTCTTTATGGGCCCAAAAATGACTCAGCAGCAACTCCACAGGTCCCTGTGAAATACTGCTCTGCCATCCCCAGCAGATGTCGCCCGTCCACCAGCACACCCTTTTCATCCAGGAGACACCTTTCTGGTAAAGTGGTTGACTTCTATAGGACTTAGTCCTCATGGGAAAGGACCTTATACCATCATCCTCACCACCCCCATGGCGGTTAAGCTCAGTGGGCTCTCTGCCTGGATTCCCCATGCCCAGAGCTCAACCACAGAAGATACCTAAAAGCTAAGACTCTTGTGTTTCCTAATATTTACTTCCTATTTTTCTGCAATTGCCACAAGACCTAAGCCCACTTTCTACCTTGGTCGAGCCTCCCCCTTAGTGCCTCATGTAAAAACCATTGCTTTTGCCACGTGTGAAGCCCCCTTGACCATCAGAGATCTACAGGGTCAGTATGGTTCTTCATCTCTCCTCAGGACCAGACATCCAAATGCTCCTACTCAACTTATTGTAATTTTACCAAAATAGTCACTTATAAAAATATAGGTCTGTTTTACCATGCCCCTGACTACACCTGGTTTGCCTGCTCCTTTGGATTAGTCACTTCTATCTCCTCATATCAGTTTAACCTGTTTGGGGTGCCTGAGTTATGCACCCTAGTGAATATCTTATCCTGAATCTCAGTGTCTTAGGAAGAGCAAAGTAGGAGACTCCTAGCTTAGCCTGTATTCTCTTTTAAAAGGTGGAAATGAATTCCTTCAGTAATACCACGACTAGGAGGGTTTGAAGTAGCTGGATCAGCTGTGACTGGAATAGGACACTTTATTTAAAATGACCTAAATTTCAGAGAACTATCACACAGCGTAAGTATAGTTATCGGTCTGTTAGAAAATTCCATAACCCAACTTTCACAGCAAGTAGACTCATTGGCAGAGGGGGCTCCCAAAGTGTATGGGGTTAAACCTCCTGTTCCTTAAAGAAGAGGGGCTTTCCACTGATGTAGGTGAAAGATGCTGTTTTTATTTTATTTTTATAAATCATTTCATTGCGGGCTCTTACAGCTCTTATAGCAATCCATACATCAATTATATCAAGCGCATTTGTACATATGTTGCCAGCCTCATTTCCAAAATATTTTCTTTCTACTTCAGCCCTTGGTATCAGCTTCTCTTCTTACCCCTCCTCCCCCACCATCCTACCCTTGTGAACACTTGACAATTTATAATTATTTTTAGTTTTCATGTTTTACAACATCTGCTGTCTCACTTCACCCATGTCCACAGTGTGCCTTCACGCATTTTTCTGTGCTTCAGCCTCCTGGGGGCGCAGGGGTGTGTTATACGCTGATCATTGCAAGCAATTTCCCTTTTCTCTCTCCACCTTCCTCCCTCAAGTTATCGCTACTCTCTTTAATGGTTCTGGCGGCTTTATCTGTCCTGGATTCTGTGTGTCCAGAGCTCTTATCTGTACCAGTGTACATGTTCTTGTCTAGCTAGATTTGTAAGACAGAACTAGAGTCATGATAGAGTGGGAAAGGAAGCGTTCACGGACTAGAGGAATGTTGCGTGTTTTGTCCACTATACTGCACCCTTGCTGGCTCACCCTTCCTTGTGACCCTTCTGTGAGGGGTTGTCCAGTAGTCTGCAGATGGGCTTTGAGTCTCCACTCTGATGCCCCTCATTCGCATCAAAATGGTTGTTTTGGGTCTTCTGATACCTGATCTCCTGAACACCATGTGATCACTGGGGTTGGTTTACTTCTTCGATGTAGGCTTTGTTGCTTCCATGCTAGAGAGCCACTTGTTTAGCTTCAAGCCTTTAAGACCCCAGAAGCTATATCTTGTAAGAGCTATGCACCATCAGCTTTTTTCACATTAGCTATGCACCCATTTTGTATTCAGTGATCATGCTGGGAAGATGAGCATCACAGAATGCCAGGTTATTAGAACAATGTGTTCTTCAAGGAGGACTTTAATAGATGGCCAATGTCTGTCTGTATATATATGTACATAGACCCATAATAACATTATATATTAATATATTTACATATGTTCATGCCTATGTGTATACCTCTATAAATACCTTTTACCTCCTAGTTATTTCCTCTATTTCTTTTTACTTTCCCCCTGTCCAACTATCATGCTGGGCCTCCATTCAGCTCTCCATACTTCCTCTCAGTTACCTTGCAATTGATGGAACCCCACCAGCCATTTTATGCCCTCTACACAATCAACTTTAGATCTCTTGTTGTTCACTTGCCCCTGGGTTTGTTGCCTCCCCCCCACATCCCTTTCCCCCATCTACTCCTCTCTCCTGTCCCTGAGAACATCCATCCTCTTGTTTTCTCCTAGGTATTGCTTATCCTGATTAACTTATATAGATTCACATGAAAATTTTCAAGAATGCTATTTTTATGCAAACAAGACTGGTACCATAAAGAAAAGCCTAGCCTTAGTCCAGAACAATGTAGAACATCAGCAAGAATTAAAGGCAGGCAAACCCTATCCAGGGATAAATATCGCAGCCAACTAAGTAGGAGGGGCAAAGAAAGAGGAGGGGGGAAGACATGGATAGAGGGTGGGGAAGAGGGCACTAACCTACTGAAGGAGAGGGTATTTATATCTCCACAGGAGATGGAAGGGGACCAGGCTTCAATCTGATGCACCAAGGTGTGAATACAACATACCAGCATATACCAGGGAACCAATAGAGAGGTCTGTGGGACCAGCCCCAATCCCAACTATGTGGAAACCCCCTTCAGAAGAATGCACTTCTGAGAACAGCACTGGAGCTACAGCTTTTGGCGAGGAGTACGTCTGATGAGAGCGCACAGGAGAAACAAAGAGGGATGGAGAAGGAGGGGAACACATCCTGGCCCAAAAAGCCCCGAGGATGATATTCCTGCTTAGAGCAGACAATGCAAAGAGAGGACCATAGGGCCAGCCCCAACACGGGACCCGACATCCAACACTAAACCATAGCGCTATAGGGAACAACAGTGGCGACGCGGTGCAGGAATTGTGTCTCCATCACACTGAGGCAAAACACTAAGAGCATGCCACAGAGCAGCAAGGAGAACAAATTGATGAAATCCCCAGGGAATACCAAAAATAGGCTTTGGAGACAGTGTGGCACCCCATCAAACTCGACTGGAAAACACTTGTAGAGACCTTGCACTATTTATAGGCTTTTCCATTTTTGTTAGTGGCTTTCTTTTTGTTGTTGTTATTTTGTTGTTGTTGTTGTTACTGTGTTGGTCTTGGCTTCCTTTGTTGTTTGGTTGGCTTTTGCACTTGTCAATTTCTCTGCATGTCTATCTAGATAAGATATGCAGGATATACAATTCGGAGACAAAAAGAATAGGACCATGGTTCTGGGGGAGATATGGGAGAAGGGGAAGTGGGAGAAAGGAAGAGGGAGGGGAACCAACCCGGGGACAAGGGAACAAAACAAGTTAACTAAAATCAATGGAAAGAAGGGTGCCGGATGCCGAGTGGGGCTTGATCAACGGCATTGTAGCAGCAACGAATTACTAAACCCGAAAGAAGGCTGAACATGATGGTGGGACAAGAGGAACGTAAAAGCTGTTAGGTAAACGGATGCACGAAACAAGAAGAGACATACCAAACTCTCTGAGGACTGATTAAAAAGCAGGCTTTATTGGGGACAAGCGGATGGGTTCAACAGCCTACAGTAAAGGGAAGCTGTGGAAGCCACACCAGGGGAGCGCTTGAGGGGTTTTTTATACCCCCCACACCCCGTTGAAGCTTCTAGAGAGTTGACTTAAGGTGCGATTTTGCTCAGTGGGGCGTACATGGACATGGGCATACATGACTGTTTGCTCCTTGTACCAGGCCAGTCTGTCCTGGTTCTAGGAACAATGAAATGGGCAGTCTGTGCTTTTAGAGGGTACAGTTGTTCACAGAACTAACCTGTTTCTGGGAAACTCAGTCTGGGAGAAGGGTGTCCATGCTTTTACCAGACAAACGCAAATAGAGCAGTGGTTCTCATTCTTCCTAATGCTGCAACCCTTTAATACAGTTCCTCATGTGGTGACCCCCCCCCCAACTATAAAATTATTTTGTTGTTACTACGTAACTGTAATTTTGCTACTGTTATGAATCGGACAACCCCTGTGAAAGGGTTTTTCAACCCCCAACGGGGTCGCAACCAACAGGTTGAGAAGCTCTGAAATAGAGGAAAGAGGCAAAGGACATTTATAGAGGTCTCAATACAGGCATGTACACATGTATACATATTTATATATAATGAGAGAGGAATAGATCTCTACTCACATCGACATGTTAAGAATTAAGTTAGGAGATGGACACTAGGCCTCTCTCAAGTACTCCCTCAAGGAAAGAACACTTTTTTTTCTCTAATAACCTGGCATTCCATGATGCTCATCTTTCCAACACAATCGCTGAAGACAAAGCAGGTGCGTAAGGAAATGAGATGAAGAAAGTTGATGGTGCCCAGCTGTCAAAAGATATAATGAGAGGCTTAAGTGGAGAGCAAATGTTTTGAGAATGATGAGGGCAACGAATGTACAAATGTGCTTTATACAATTGATGTATGTATTGATTGTGATAAGAGTTGTATGAGTCCCTAATAAAATGATTTTTTTTAAAAAAGATGTAATTGCTGGGATCCTAAAGGCTTGAAGATAAAGAAGTGGCCATCTAGCTGAGAAACAACAAAGCCCACATGGAAGAAGCACACCAGTTCGTGTGATCATTAAATGTCGATAGGATCAGGAATCAGGCATCAAAGACCCAGAACCAAAAATCATATCACTCTGAATGACGGGAAGTGCAGAGTGGAGACCTAAAGCTGATCTGTAGGCAACTGGACATCCTCTTAAAGAAGGGTCACAGGTAGGAGACCAACCACTCAGGGTGCAGTATAGCAAATGTGGTAAAACATACATCTTTCCTCTAGTTCTTTAATGTTTCTTCCCCCTGCCCCCACTATCAAGATCCCAATTCTACCTTACAAGTCTGGCTAGACCAGAGATTGTACACTGATACAGATAACAGCCGGAAACACAGGGAATCCAGGACAGATAAACCCCCACAGGACCAATAATGAGAGTGGCAATACCAGGAGGGTAAGGGAAAGGTGGGGGGAGTAAGGTGAAACTCATCACAATGATCTACATATAACCCCCTCCCCCTTCCGCTTGGGGACAGACAACAGAAAAGAGGGTGAAGGGAGACATCAGTTAGTGTAAGAGATTAAAAAAACAATTCATAAACTATCAAGGGTTTGTGAGGGACGGTGAGGGGGGGAGGGAAGGGAAAAATGAGGAGCTGATACCAAGGGCTCAAGTAGAAAGAAAATGTTTTGAAAATGATTAGGGTAACAAATGTACAAGTGTGCTTGACACAATGGATGTATGTATGGATTATGATGAGAGATGTACGAGCCCCCAATAGAATGATTGTTTATTTAAAGAAAAAGGCAGGACAGGGATGGTATCATAAGCTGTTTTCTTGCTCACCATAGGTTACTACCCTAATAACAAGCTTAATAGGTCCTTGAGTTTTTTTACTACTTGCAGTAGTTGTTCATTCAGTCCTGTATAACTTCAGGTAAATTAATGGTCTTACATACTCAGCACACCCTTGGGAAAACCCAACTGGTCTCCATGATGCCCCCATATAATCTGATTTGATTTGGACCTAACACCAGTGGGGAATGTAAGAACCTCTCCCAAACTTGACTTGTGTGACCCCACTTTAGAATGTTAACATGCTTCCCAGGCCTCTGTCTTGCCTAAAGTATGTAACCTCCTTCTCTACCCATGCTTTGCCCCAAGATGTACTTTGCAGTGAATTATTACTCGAATGTCAACATCGTCCTGTTCTCTGAATGTGCCCTTTTGTCCCTTACCCCATAACACTTGGTGTGGTTTTTCCCTTGTCCCTGAGTTTGTTAACACCCACTTCCTTTCCCTAGGCTACCTCTTTCCCATGTTTATCCACACCCCACCCCACCCCGGAAACATCAGTCCTGTTGTTGTTTTGTCCTCTGGATTGTTTATCCCGTCCATCTTATCTAGATAGACATGCAGAGATAATAAGGACAAAAACAAGATAGGAAATCAAGGCAACAAAACAACCAAAAAAACCCAACAACAAAAAAATGAAGAGCCTATAAATAGTTCAAGGTCTGTGTTTTAATTTTTTTATTTTTTACATTTAGGAGTGTTTTCTGGTCAAGTCTGATGGGGTGCCACACCCTGGCCCCATAGTCTACTTTTGATACTCCCTAGGGACTTCATTGCTCAGCTCCCCTTGTTGTTCTATTTATTGCCCTAGTGTTTCACCTCAGTGTGATGGGATCAGATCGGGTACATTTCCTGCACTGTGTCTCCAGTGTTGTCCCCCATAGCGCTATTGGTCAGTGAGGGACATGATGTCTCGTGGTGGGGCCTGCCCTATGGGCCTCTCTGTGAATTGGCTGCTCTGAGCAGGAATATCGTCCTCAGGTTTCGGAGGTCCAGGATGCACTCCACTTTTTCTATCCCCCTTCGTTTGTTCCTGTGTACTCCGATCAGACATGTCAGTTTCAGTGCTGTCCTCTGAAGTGAATTCTTATGGTGGAAGGGGAGCTGTCAACATAATTGGGATTGGAGCCAGCCCTCGAGAAATTTCTGACAGATTTGTATCCTCCCATTCACCACCAGCTAGAAAAAAGACTCCCGATTTGGAAAGAAATGGCATAGTGTTTATTAATTTCTCACGGCACACAATACAATATGTCCTAAATATGTAAGACAACTATTGCCACCTTTTCCTGTAAGAAGCAATCTGGTCGTATTTCTCCCAAGATAGAACTGTTTGATGGCTACAACCCACAGTGACACTATCCACTATAGAACAACCCGATTTCAGGGCATGCATAGACTACCAAGTCCAATGGAGGAGGCATATTCAGCAAAGACAAGGTAGATGATTTGGACTTGCTGAAATGACATCACTTATGCACATCAAAACACTTTATCAGGAGAATGAAATGAGAACCCACAGACTAGGAAATAATTTTTACCAATGACACATTGGACAAAAGGGCTAATTACAAAAAGATAATGGAGTTCTGAAACATATCAATAAGAAAATAACAGGAGCCCCTATCAAGAAATGAGAAAAAGATATGAACATGTAGGTCACTCAAAATGAAGTATAATTGATTAATAAAAACATGAAAAAATGCTCATGATCATTAGCCTGCAGGGAGATGTAAATTAAAACCACAATGTGAGTACATTTTACACCCACAATGCCAGCCCAAATCAAAGAAATAGAAAACAACAAATGCTGAAGAGGCTATGAGGGATTGGAACGTGTATATACTGCTGGTGACTTGTAAATACATACAGACAATGAAAAACAATATGGGAATATGTAAAAGTAACCAGAAACTGAAATTCTAGATGATCCAGCATTACTACAATAAGACATCATGGGTGGTGCCTGGCTATCAAAAGATATAGCGTCTGGGGTCTCAAAGGTTTGAAGATAAACAGCGGCCATCTAGCTCAGAAGCAACAAAGCCCACATGGAAGAACACATCAGCGTGTGTGATCACTTGGTTCCAAAGGGATCAGTTATCAGGCAAAAAAAAACAAAAAAATCATATCATTGGGTGCATACATCCATGATACGATCACTGAGGACAAATGGGTGCATAAGCAAATGTGACAAAGAAAGCCGATGGCGCCTGGCTATCAAAAGAGATAGCGTCTGGGGTCTTAAAGGCTTGAAGGTAAACAAGCGGCCATCTAGCTCAGAAGCAACAAAACCCACATGGAAGAAACACACCAGCCTGAGTGATCATGATGTGTCGAAGGGATTAGGTATAAGGCATCATCATCAGAAAAAAAAATCTTACTATAGTGAATGAAGGGGGAATTCCAGAGTGGAGACTCAAAGCCATTTGTTGGCCACTGGAGATCCCCCTTGCAGAGGGGTGTAGAAGAGGAGATGAGTCAGTCAGGGTGCGATGTAGCACCGATGAAGAATACAGCTTTTCTGGAGTTCCTAAATGCTTTCTCCTCTCCCCCACCCCGCCCCAGCTATCATGTTCCAAATTCTATCTTGTAAGTCTGGATAGAGCAGAGGATGTACACTGGTGCAGATAGGAGCTGGAGGCACAGGGAATCCAGAGTGGATAATACCTCCAGGACCAGGGGTGTGAGTGGAGATACTGGGAGGGTAGAGGGTGAGGGGGTTGGAAAGAGGGAACCGATTACAAGGATCCACATGTGACCTCCTCCCTGGGGGACAGACAATAGAAAAGGGGGTGCAGGGTGACGTGGGACAGGGCAAGTTGTGACAAAATAATAATTTCTAAATTATCAAGGGCTCATGAGGGAGAGGGGAGCAGGGAGGGAGGGGAAAAAAGAGGACCTGATGCAAAAGGCTTACGTGGAGAGCAAATGTTTTGAGAATGATGAGGGCAATAAATGTATAAATGTGCTTTGCACAATTGATGTATGTATGGATTGTGATAAGAGTTGTATGAGTCCCTAATAAAATTATTTAAAAAATAAGGCATCATGGGTTTCATATAAAGGAAATATATATATTTAAGCAACAATAACAAATTAAGAGACAAAGCTGAGTCAAAGAGGAATATTAAAACTGAAATAAATTTAAAATGTGTCATAAAGGAGCTCAAATGTTAAAAGGCTACATTTTAACTGCATCTGTAACAATCCGCTTTCCAATGCATTCTGTATGACAGCGAGGCCATTCACATTCCTGGTCTATGGTCAGAGTATCTCTCCAGTTTTTTAAAGACTAAAACTACATTAACATGGGTCAAAAGAAGGATCAAATGTAAAATCAGATTGGTCTTGATATCAATGTATACACACACACAGCATGAATCTATCAGACTTCCCCAATCTCTGTATTCATGATTTCCCACAGGATACACACTGTGCATAAACCACAACCTGTGGTGCTTTCTCCCTGTCAGAGGAGACCTGAAGGGAAAACGTTTTAATTTTATTTTCTATGTTTATCTTTCCTTTCTTGTGGATTGCGAAGGTTTACTGAGAAGAGTAATGTTCATTCAACTATTCATATACTCTTGTTTCATTTCATTGACTGCAATACACACAAGCTCCTGTTACAATTACTTTTTCTTTCCAAACATTCTGAATTTTTCCCTGGATAAATGCTGCCCTTTTAGTCACAGAAGTCTGATTATTCTAAGGTAATTGTATCTCCCCAGGGCTATTGCTCCTTGGATGGTTAGTCAATTATTTGGCTGGAAGTTTTCCAAGGGGTGAGTTCAGTCCTAGACCTGAAGGGAAGGGAGCCATTGTCTCAGGACTTCCACAAGTCTACCCAACCAGTAAGTCCAGTCTTCTTATTTGTGTGTGTGTGTGTGTGTGTGTGTGTGTGCACGTGCGCGCGCGCACATGTGTATTATTTCACTTTTTATCCCACTCTTCCCAAGACCTTCTAATGCTATCTTTTCCTAAGAACTGGGTACTGATAACAAGGCACCATCTATTTCTTCTGGTTTTAGAGTTCAGAAGACTGGTATCCAGGATTCATTACAGCATTGGACTAATAGTTTCCATGTGTCTTCAATGATCATCACTCTGGAAAGGGAGAAACAATTAGCTGCACCTCATGTGGTTTCAAATCCCCAGTCATGACTCTCAAAACCCAGATGTAGAACAGTGTATTTGTGGGCTGTTTTGTCAGCGGTTCTTGGTGTTCCCTGAACCCCCAGGCCTCCTCCTCAGAGAGAGAAAAAGTTAAACCACTGGTTATTTTCTTTAGATCAGAGAAAAGTTTAGGGACAGATTATGAAGTTGATGAAGGTGAAATATTCCCCATGTTGGACTTTTAACTTCTTTTCTGAACAGAGCTTCACTGTCAGAGAGACGGTGACAAGGGCCAGGTTGACCATGAGTATTCAGAGATTGGCACACTCATCTTTGTCTTTGATCTGCACAGATTTGTCTGACACTCTGAGTAAAGTTGACATTCCCTGAGATTAGTTTCCTCTCCTCAGGCAGCAGGAAGCACAGGGCAGACCTGGGCGCTAGGAGGCCTCTGAGAGATCTACTGAGAAGGGACCATTCGGGAGATCAGTTTCTTCAAAGTCTTCACTATGGAGAGAGAGGTACTTTTTATCCTGGACATAATTCCTACAGACAGTAAGGAGGGACCTTCTATGAGGACCTAGACTCCTTGGGCTGCTGCCTCACACAGGGTTTCAAACCACTCTCTCCCGAGTGTGGACTGAGAGATGCCCTAAGTTTAGAACCACAGTTCAATACTGTCAGGGTTAAGGTGTCAATGCCTGTGTGTGTGTGTGTGTGTGTTTTGAGTGATGTTATTAGGATCAGGTTCTGTCCCTCACAGCCAGTCGCAAGAACCGCACCTCCCCCTGCCTTGGGTTTCCAGTTTATAAGCCTGGAAGAGTCTGACATGGAGGGCAGGGCAGAAATATGCAAAGTGGTTGACATCCGTTTTAGATCCACAGGCTACCTTCACAGGGGAAGCTTTCTCATCACTCAGCTAAGGACCTCAGTGTGATTCCTTTCCATCTGCCTTGCAAGATGGGCTCTGCCACCCTAGCTTTCCTCATTGCTCTTCTCCCAGGTCAGGATCGCCACAGGGTTTGAGATGAATGGGGGGGCATGTGTGTGTGAAGAGGCAATCTCTGAACTCTGAATTCTATCTCCGCAGGTGTCTGTGCTCAGGTGCAGCTGGTGCAGTCTGGGGCAGAGGTGAAGGGACCTGGAGAATCTTTGAGGATCTCCTGTAGGACATCTGGGTCCAGCTTTACTAGCTACCATTTGCACTGGATTAGTTAAACACCTGGGAAAGACTTGGAATGGATAGGAAAAAAATTGATCCTGAAAACTCTCAAACCAAGTACAACCCATCCTTCCAAGGAAAAGTCACCATATGCACAGACAACTCCATCAGCACCATGTACCTGCAGTGGAGCAGCCTGAAGGACTCGGAAACAGCCATGTATTACTGTGCAAGAGACACAGTGAGAGAACCCCCTCCCTGAGAGGGACAGAAACCCTCCGCCTGATGCAGCTGCAGAGCAGGAGTCTCAGAGGAAGCTCTCAGTCCAGCAGCAGAGGACACAGTGTCTGCTGTCTCCTAGAGAGTGAGAACATGAGATCATGTCACAGCCCACTGACATGACAGGGAGGCATCTCCACACGTGGGGCCACTGATGCCTCTTACTGGATTGGATTTCTCTGTGGCAGCCCTGTCTGTGACAGCTGAATAACAACAGGGTTATAGAGCAGATGAGGTAAGGTTTCTTAATGAAATTCCCAGAGTTCAGCCCTTACTGCTCTTGAAGAATGAGCAGGTGCATGGTCTTATAGGAAAGAAAATCCTCAGCTCAAATTTCCTGGCCTTTTTCTCACCAAGGCCATTCCCAGTATTATTAGAACTTCTTCCTGATAAGTAGCCAGAATCACCACGTGTGTTCATTTCTTTGCTCTCTAACCTGATTCATTGCCTGCATTCAACTTGATTCGGAAAGCAGCTTGGTAAAACTGTCCTGGTGGAGTGGTGGCATTAGCAAACTGCTCATGGATCCCAAACCTTATACCAGTGAGTTCCACTCATAGGGAAATACTTGGTATATTTTCCTGGTTAAAAATGACCTCCACAGGAGGAGACTCCAGAGCCTGCTGAGTCAGGATGAACTTAGTTCAGAAATGTCTATCCCATTCTAACCCCTCTTTCTCCTGAAGGTGCTGGTCGTACCATGAGGCCAGTGTCAGGGGAAGGGTATTTTGGATTGATTGTATTTATGGAGCACCCAGCGAGAGGCCATGGTGTACAGGGATTTCCTACTGTAAGTCAGTGTAATAGTGACCTTGACCCTTCCAAGAAACAGTTCTCCCTACCTCTGAACTCTGGGAGCACTGAGGAATTACTGTGCAGGTGGACACTGACAGGACAGTCAGTGTGGCCCTCACAGCACAGCTCTGGGGCTGGACTTCAGGGGCATTCCGACCAGCAGGGGGCGCGCAGGACAAACAACAAGCCCAGGATCCAGGAGCAGGAGCAGAGTTGAGCATGGGTGGGTCTTTCTGCTGTATCATGAGTTGGTTTTGTTCCCACAGCTCTCAAAGAAATCCAAGGGAAATGCTATTCACAATTGCAGGAAGTGTACCAGTGTCCCTAAATTGTAACAAGAAGCTCTCACTGACATCAAGGTGATTTTCGACCCAAAGTGATCTTACAAAACAGGCTCGCTCAACCTATCCCTGTAAAGGTATTTGCTTTGTTGTTGTTTTTAATTTCACAATGAACTCTTTTGGTATATTTGGTTGTTCTAAATAATTAATGAGGTCTAAAATATTATTGAAGCTTTTTGACTTCAAACATTGAAGATATTATGTTCTTTTTTACTTAATCATTTTATTGAGGCTACCTCACCACGGGCCCCTACCTCATGAACCATTCTTCATTAATAAATTATTATTATTTTGTCATATATTACATTGTCGGATGTCTCCGCCTGCCTTCTTCTCTGCTGTCTCTCCCCAAGAGAGGAGGCTATACGTAGATTCTTGTCATCAATTCCCCCTTTCTACCCCACATTCTCTCTGCCACTCTCACCACTGGTCCTGAAGGAGTCATCTGTCCTGGATTCCCTGTGTTTCCAGTTGCTCTCTGTACCTATGTACATCCTCTGGTCTAGCCAGATTTGTAAGGTAGAATTGGGATCATGCTAGTGGGGGCGAGGAAACATTGAAGAACTAGAGGAAAGTTATATGTTTCATCGTTGCTACCCTGCATCCTGACTGGTTTATCTCCTCCCCACAACCCTTCAGATAGGTGTGTCCGTTTGGCTGCCAATGGGCTTTGAGTCTCTACTCTGCACTCACCCACATTTTCAACGATATGATTTTTTGTTCCTTGATGCTTGATACCTGATCCCTTCGACAGCTCTTGGTCACACAGGCTGGTGTGTTTCTTCCATGTGGGCTTTGTTGCTTCTGAACTAGATGGCCACTTGTTTATCTTTGATCCTTTAAGACCCCAGGTGCTATATCTTTTTATATCTGGGCACCATTAGCATTCTTCACCACATTTTCGTATGCACACGTTTGTCTTTATTGATCATATCAGGAGGTGGGCACCCAATGATATGATTTTTAGTTCTTTGATGTCTGATTCAACTGGTACCTTCTGCACATTGTGATCAGACAGGCTGGTGTGCTTCTTCCATGCGGGCTTTGATACTTCTCAGCTAGATGGTTGCTTGTTTATCTTCAAGCCTTTAAGACCCTAGATGTTATATCTTTTGATAGCCGGGCACCATCAGCTTTCTTCACAACATTTGCTATGCACACAATTTTCTTCGGCAATCGTGTCGGGAAGGTGTGCATCCTGACATACCAATTTAATAGGTTAAAGTGTTGTTGCATTGAGTAAGTCCTTGAGTGGAGACCCAATGTCCATTTGCTGCATTGGTACCTAATCTATAAATATATCCACATAGATCTGTTTCCCTATACTCATATAAATATATTTACATAGGTACATTCCAGTCCTTGGACCTCTATAAATACCCTTTGTCATCTAGTTCTTTCCTCTTGTCCCACTATCATGCTCAGCCTTCATTTGGGTTTCAGTAATTTCTCTCAGTTACCTTGACCTTGCTGAATCCCTACCAGGCCTCTCACACCCTCCTTGCTACTGATATTGGATCACTTATTGCTCCCCTGTCCCTGGATTCTTCAGCACCACCTTCTTGCCCCCTCCTCCCCCTCTCCTGTGTCCCTCCGGAACCATTGGTCCCATTGTTTTCTCCACCAGACTATTCATCCAGCCTATCTTATCTAGATAGATCTGTAGAGATAATAATATGCACCAAAGATCAAGTCATAGCATAGTAGGCAATGAGTGAGAACACAGCTATGACAACAAAAAGGAAACCAATTACCCATAGAAGAATAAATTAATTAAAGGAAAAAATATTTTAAAAAGAAAGAAAAACCTGTAAATAGATCAAGGTCTGATTTTTGATCTCTAGGTGTGTCCTTCAGTCATGTCCAATGGGGTACCATGCTTAGGCCCCAGAGTCTGTCCTTTATACTCCCTCGGGGGCTCCCTGCTGTGCTCCCATGGTTGCTCTGACGCACGTGTTTAGTGGTTTGCCTCAGTGTCACAGGGTCAGTCTGGGCCAGTGCCGACCCTGAGTCCCAGTGTTGTCCCCCTTAGGGCCCTGGGCCATCAAGGGATGGTGTGTCTCAAAGTGGGATCGGTCATATTGTCCACTCTGTTCATTGACTGTTCAGAGCGGGGATATCGTCCTCCAGGCCTGATGGGCCAGGATGTGCTCCACTCTCTCTTCCTCCCCCTTCTTTGCTTCCATTTGCTCTGATCGAACATGTCCCTCTCCCCTAGCTGAAGCTTCAGTGCCATCCTCTCAAGAAAATTCTTCTGGGGTAAGGAGAAGTTGTCCACATAGCTGGTATAGGGGCCGAGACCTCAGGCCCCTCCACTGGCTCCCCACTCCTTGCTGGCACACTGCATTTGTCTGGAACTGGCTTTATATCTGGTCCCTCTTTCCCTGTCGAGACACAAACAATACCCTGCCCTTGGGTGGGCCAGTGTCTTATTCGCTCATCACACATCTTTTTTTTCCCTTTCCCCTTTCCTCCCTCCAGCCCCATTTTAGTTGGTTACCATATGTACCCCTGGATTTGGTCAAGCCCCTCCCATACAACCTAGACCTCACCCCTGGAGTGTTTGTATGCAGTAGCTTTTTCCCTGTGTCCCTTTTGCACTTACCTTTATGTTCTCATATATAAACTTACCTTAGCGGCCTCAGTTATACTTTTCCTTTTGTGCTTGGTTTACTTCACTTACCATAATTTCCTCCAGTTCTTCCCATGTGTCGATATGTTTCATGCGTTTATCACTGCTTTTTAGTGATGCATAGTACTCCATTGTATGTATCACAGTTTTTTAATCCATTCATCTGTTGATGGAAATTTGGGTTGTTTCCAAATCCTTGCGATTGTGAACTGTGCCACAATGAACATTGGAGCACAGATGTCTGGCCATGGTTTGTTTCTTGCCTCTTCGGGGTATATGCCCAATAGTGGGATTGCTTGGTCGTATGGTAACTCAATTTCCATCTCTTTGGGAAATCACCAAATCGATTTCCATAGTGGCTATACATACCTACAGGTCCACCAGCAGTGGATGAGAGTTTCTATCTCACCACAGCCCCTCCAATGCTTGTTGCTTTCTGATTTTTCGAATTGGGCTACATTTGAGGGCGTTAGGTGGTATCTCACAGTTGTTTTGATTTGCATTTATCTTATGGCTAATGATCGGGAACATTTTCTCATATGTTTATTGGCCATTCAGTTTTCAGACTCTGTGAAACTTCTGTTCAGTTCCTTTGCCCACCTCCCCAGTGGGCAATTAGTTTTTCTCTTATTGAAAGCTTGAAAAGTATTGTGGAATTTAGTCATAAGACCATTGTCTGATGTGTCATTGCTAAAGGTGTTTTCCCAGTCGGTGGACTCTCTTGGTGAATTATTTCATGTACACGGGTATGTTATCTTCAGTATATGCCACTTGTCTATTTGGGACTCCTCTTTATTTGTATCCTTCCCTATTTCTGGTAGCATATGGAATCCCTGTGCCAAGGTTCTCAGATTTGTCCCAGTGCCCTCATTGATGGTCCTAATTGTTTGGGGTTTTATCTCAAGGTCTGTGATCCACCTTGAGTTTATCCTTGTGCATGGATCGAGGTAAGGGTCTTGTTTCATTTCCCTGCAGGTAGATATCCATTTTTTCCAGCACCATTTATTGAAGATGACATTTGCTTCCCATTTAATATTTTGGGGCCCTTATCAAAGATCAGTTTCCTGTATGCTGATGTTTTTATTTCTGGGTCTTTGACTCTTTTCCATTGGTCTGAATATCTGTGATTATGCGAGTACCACACTGTTTTGACTACTGTGGCTGTATAGTACATGCTAAAATCAGGTAGAGCAAGCCCTCCCACTTTATCTTTCTTCTTGAGGAGTTCTCTGTTAATTCTGGGCTTGTCCATATGAGGCTGGTAATCTGTTTTTCCAATTCTTTGAAGAAGGATGGTGGTATTTGTATCGGGATTGCATTGAACTTATATAGTGCTTTGGGCAGAACTGACATCTTTACTATATTCAGTCTGCCAATCCATGAACATGGGATGTTCTTCCATTTGTTGAGGTTACTCTTGACTTCTTGAAGTAGTGTTTTATAATTTTCCTCATACACATCTTTTGTTTTTGTAGTCGGGTACATCCCTAGGTATTTGAATTTGTGCTTGGCAATTTTAAAAGGTACTACCTTTCTAATGGTCTCTTCTGTGGTCTTGTCTGATGTGTAGAGCAGTCCAATAGACTTCTGTTTGTTGTTTTTGTATATGCCACTCTGCCATATCACTCTATTGCTTCTAACACTCCGCTTGTGGAGTTTAAGGGATCTTCAATATATAGAATCATACCATCTGCCAATAATGATAATTTCCCCTCTTCCTTCCCCAGTTGAATACCTTTAATATCTTTCCTTTGTTTTATGTTTTTAGCTAGGACCTCCAGTACAATGTTAAATATGAGTGGAGACAAAGGGAATCCTTGTCTGGTTCCCTTTTTCAGTGGAATTGTTTTAATCTTTTCTCCATTAACTGTTGTTTTTTCATATATGACTTGTATAATATTGAGGAATTTTCCTTCTATTCCTATCTTCTTAAGTGTCTTAAACAAGAAGGCATGTTGGATGTTGCCGAATGATTTTTCCACGTCTTTTGATATTATCATGTGGTTCTTATTTTTCCTGCCAATGTGGTCTTTCGTATGTTGAACCATCGCTGCATTCTTGGTATGAATCCCACTTGGTCGTGGTGAATTATTTTTTAATATGCTTTTGCATTCTATTGGCCAGTATTGTGTTAAGGATTTTTGCATCAATGTTCATTTGAGATATTGGTCTATAGTTCTCGATTCTTGTTGGGATCTTTGCCTGCTTTACGTATCAAAGTTATACTAGCTTCATAGAAAGAGTCTGGGAGATTTCGATCTTTTTCTATATTCTG
Organism: Tenrec ecaudatus; assembly: GCF_050624435.1. Classification (NCBI taxonomy): domain Eukaryota; kingdom Metazoa; phylum Chordata; class Mammalia; order Afrosoricida; family Tenrecidae; genus Tenrec; species Tenrec ecaudatus. Next base: position 74,040 of record NW_027457934.1, read on the forward strand.
GAAGAGTTTGTATAGGATTGGTGTAAATTCTTCCCTGAATGCTTGGTAGAATTCTCCTGTGAAGCCATCTGGCCCAGGAAATTTTTTGTTGGTAATCCCTTCATTACCTTGTCTATTTCTTCCTTTGCTATGGGTCTGTTGAGGTTGTTGACATCCATCTGCACTATCTAGGGAGGGATTGTGTTTCCAAATATTGGTTCATATCTTCCAAATTGCTGTATTCATTAGAATACAGACCTTCATAGTACTGTGTAATTATCCTTTTGATTTCATTAGGGTCTGTTGTAATGTCTCCTGTTTCATCCCTCATCCTTGCAAATGTATGTTCCTTCCTTTCTTTGGTTAGTTTTGCCAGAAGTTTATCAATTCTGTTAATTCTTTCAAAGAACCAACTTTTAGCAGCATTAATGCTTGGCCATAATTTTCTTGTTTTCCTTCTCCTGTATCTCTGCTCTGATTTTTATTATATCTATCCTCTTGCTATTAGTAGGGTTGTTCTATTGACTCTATTCTAATTGGTGTAAGTTTTGTGTTAGCATATCATCCACGAGTCTCTCTTCTTTTTTAATGTGTGCATTTATTGCTATCAGCCTTCCTCTGATAAATGGCTTTGCTGTATCCCACAGGTTTTGGTACATCGTATTTTAGTTCTCATTGGTTTCTAGAAACTTCCTGATTTCATCTCTGATCTTGATCAATATCCACTCCTTTTGCAATGGGATATTGTTCATCCTCCAATTGTTTACCCTTGTTTTCTTCACTGTCTTGTTAATTTCCAACTTCATGGCACAATGATCAGAGAGAGATGTCTGTATAAACTCTTATGTGCTTGAATTTACTCAAGTTCGACTTGTGTCCCAGCATGTGGTCTATTTTTGACTATGTGCCATGTGAGCTTGAAAAGAATGTGATTTTTTTTGCATGTGGGTGGAAAGCTCTGCAAATATCTATCAAGTCAAGTCATCCAATTGTGCTATTTAGATCTGTAGCCTCCTTGTTGAGTTTCTTTTCCAATGATCTGTCTTTATCAGAGAGTGGGGTATTAAAGTCACCAATTATAATTGTAGAGATTGTGATCTCTTTTTTTTATCTTTTGGACTGTTTGATTTACAAATTTCGCAGGTCTCTCGTTAGCTGCATAGATGCTTATTATGCTTACTGGTTCTTGGTCTGTTGTTCCCTTGAGCATTATATAGTGACCCTCCTTGTCTCTTGTTATGGCCTGTACCTTGAGGTAAAATTGGTCAGATGTTAAAATTGCTACCCCTGCTTTTTTGCATTACCATTTGCTTGGTATCTTTTTCTTCAGCCTTTAATTCTCAAACTGTTTTTGTCGGTAAGCTTGAGATGAGTCTCCTGGAGGCAGCAGATCGATGGGTTATGTTTCCTGAGGCAGTCTGTTAACCTCTGCCTTTTAATGCCTGAGTACAGGCAATTGATACTTAGTATTAATATATCTATTAGTGGACTCTGTGATGTCATATTGTACCTTTTGTGATGGATATCTCCTTATCTACCAAACTTATCCGCTTGTTTTGTGTGAGTGGTTTGTGTTTGCCTTATTTCTACTATTGAGATGATGCTATCCTGGGGGCTGTTTCCTCTTTGTCGGTCTATGGGTGGAGTTGTTCTATGTGATGGTCTCTTATTTGCCTTCGGTGAGTGTTGATCTTCTGCCCATACTGGATTGGCAAGGATATTTTGTAGGGCTGGGTTTCTATTTATGTATATTTTGACGTTGTCCCTGTCTGGAAAGACTCTTACTTCTCCATCTATCTTAATAGATAATTTGGCTGGGTAAAATATTCTTGGGTTTGCACTGTTTTCCTTCAATTTTTGGAATATGTTACTCCATTCCCTCCTCTTCTTGATTGTTTCCACTGATAGATCTGAATATACTCTTATTAGGGTACCTTTACACGTGACTGTTTGTTTTTCCCTAGCTGCTTTTATGATCTTCTCCTTTTCCTCATAGTTGGATAGTTTGACAATTATGTGTCTTGGTTAGCTTCTTCTTGGAATTCAGTCAGTCTGGTGTTCTTTCAGCCTATTGTATGGTTGCTTGATTTTCATTTATTAAGCTGAGGAAGTTTTCCTCTAAGAATTCCCTTACTATTTTCGCCGTTGACTTCTTTGTTGTGTCTTGTTCAGGTAGTCCAATTATTCTAATATTGTTTCTTTTCATAGTATCGACATGGCTCTCAAGTTTTCTTCAGCTTCTTTGATTGTCTTATTTGACTGTTTTTCCAGTTTGCTGAGGTCTGCTTGATTGTCCTCTAGATAACTGGTGAGATTCTTTGCCTCCTCAAGCCTATTCACAAGTTCTGTCAATTTGTCACTGGATTCTGTTATTTCATCCCTTAACTCTTGTGTTTCCCTTTGGTGTGTTCCCTCGATCTCCTCTATCATGTCATCTTTTTTCTGAATTGCTTCCTTCATATTCTTTATGACTTTAGCAGCATTTTGAAAATTTCTTTTTGTGTCAGGTTAATATCTGCTTCTTCTATTCACATCGTTAGGTTCATGACTTCTTCCCTCATAGTTTTCTGTTTTTCCTGCTTTTTCGTTAAAGCTGTTATAACTGGTTGCTGTTTATGTGTTGTTTTAGAGGAGCCTGGAGCCATCTTCCTGAGTCGAAGAGACCTGGGCTCTCTCTTGGGGAATTTGTATGAGTACTTCTATGAACTACCTGCCGGTAGGTGTTCTGAGAAGTCAGGTTATTGCTATATCTTCCTGTGGTTTCACTCTTATCCTAACCATCCAGAATTCTGTTACTTGAAATGTGTGTTGGATATTCCTCTCATGTGACACTGGTCGGATTATTGTGGGCCCATGATGGCATCGCTTCCCTGGCCTATCTCTAGGTAAGCTTCACAGTTCTTGGAGCACCTCGGTTGTCCTGTGGTGTTTTTCTCTGCAACTGTAGTGCTGAGGAGGTCGTGCGTGTATACCCTCCTTGGTATAGAGCTCTGTAGCTGGCAGGGGAATTGCTGTAGACAGAGAGATCGCCTTGGAGGTTGGGTGGATGTTCCTGCAGTAGCGTGGCGCCCCACAAGTGGTGGCTAGGCGTTTTCCCCCATCACTTGTAAGACCTCAGGATTTAGGCTGGGGATGCCCCCACTTTTGTAGGGGAGAACCCCCTGCTGGTTGGTGTGTGGAAGAGGACCGATGTGAATTCTCCAGCTGCTTGTCAAGTCAATAAATGCGGGTGAGAGCTGCCCCAGTTGTGCCTTCAGTTTTCCTAGGCAGAGGGGAATGGCCTGGAGACTGCTAGTGTTTTGTGACAGGAAAGAGAGTGAAAGGAGAGGAAAAAGAGAGAAAGAGGAAGACATAGACTGCGGCAATAATGCCAAGCAAACTGACGCCACTAGCAACTAAAATGCACAGAGTAAACAAAGGTGAAAACAGTACAAAGAAAGAAAGAATAGAAGACAACTAAAAGGAGAAGTAAATTTGTTGTGGTTGTGGTAGTAGAGAAGAGCTTGAAGGAGAGGAGAAAAGAAGAAAACGTGTAAGAAGAGTGCAATGAAAGAAAAACTAGAGAAGAGAAAAGGAAGGTGGAGGAGAGAGAATGTTTAAAATAGTTAAAAGACAAGCTGACCCTGTGCTGTGCTGTGTGCAGTACTGACTCGTCCTGTGTGCAGTAATGTCTTAGGGGTCAGCCTGCCCACTGGGAGGACAGGGTTGCCCTAGGCTGAGTGTAGGGGTCTGGGAACTAGCAGTGGTATGCGCAAGGAATGAGAGGGAGCAGAGAAGATCATACAAGCAGAGAAAGAGAGGTGAAGAGAGCAACGACAGTAAGAGGAAAGAAAGAAAAAGGAAGAAAGAAAGAAACCCAACTGAGTTCATTAAGATTCACTCTGATGGTAAAGAGGAAGGAGAGAGAGGAGGAAATAAAGAGATAGCTGATCCCCGATTGCTTGGATGTGGGGCCAGAGGAGTTTAGACCCTGCCCCAAAATTGCAGGTTGGTGTGCCCTTTCATGCCAGGACCCAGTGGTGCTGGGCAGAATTTCCCTAGTTGATGAGATCGCCTTACAGGTCTGACGGAGGTTTCCTCAGCAGCGCAGCACGGTGTAGGTGTTTGTCCCAGGTGCCTTGTGTGATATACAGCACTCTCACGGAGGGCAGGCTGGAGTTCCTCCTGCTATTTGGGTTAATTTGCCCTAAGCAGAGGGTAGTGGCCTGGAACCCAGTAGTGGCATATGGTAGGAGAGATCAGGAGAAAAGGGGCAAAAAAGAAAGAAAAAAAGGAGGGATAAAGAAGAGAGAAGATAAAACCCTGACACAAGCCTGAGCTCCTTGAGACTGAGTGCAGTGGGAAAGTTAGAAGAGCTAGTGAATATATAGAAAAGAAATAGAGTAGTAGGTGTAAGGAATTTTGGGCGCGAAACAGAACCAAAGATCCAACTGGCAAAGTTTAGAAGCAGACTTTATTGAGGAGCTTGCAGGCAGATTCAGCAACTCAGGGAATTGAGCTATTGAAACTGCGCCGCGAAAAATCTTGGCAGCGTTTTTATGCCCACTGCTGGCAGGCACAGCTGGGTAGGATCAAAGCTGGGGAGGATCTGCACACACAGGTGCTTCAGAAGGGAAGAGGTCGTTAATCTTATCTATATATCAGGGACGGGTAGAGTGGAGCGTACATATCTTTGGAAAACATTCTGGCTCCGGGACAAGGTGGCTCCAGGAATTTGGGGTTGAGCAGGGGAGGGGAGGTTGGTTAAGAGGGAGGTCGATGAGAGGTGAATTCTGAGAGCCAGGATCGAGGCACGGGATTCAAAATGGAGTCCCTCTTGCCCAGACCAGGCAGTAGGTAAGGGAATAACTGAAACTTGATCACCTGTCCGTGAGGCTGGAAGAGTTCCAACTCTTCCTCAAGGTAGCAGGGTGGTGTACCCATTTGATGAAGGTTTCCACAGATCCTGTGTGGGATTGCTTCAAAAGCAAGTTTGCACCTGTGGTCAGGGGTCACTTGGGTGCTGGAGTTTGCTGGTGTACCTGCTTTATGCTGTATATAGCACTGCAGCAGGGGCTGGGAAGGGGGCACTGGGGCATTTCCTCAGCCCCATCTAGGGCCCCAGGACAGGCAGGGTCTCCCTTGCTGTGTGTAGAATCACTGAGAGGAAAGCTGGGCTTGTTGTCCTATCTAATCTGCTGGTGCTTACTAGATCAGAGGGTTTGATTTTTTTTTTTATCCCCCTGGTCAGCTGGAATATAATCAAATGTCTCTCACAGTCAGTGGGCTGTTTAAAGCTGACACTTGCTACAGCAGTTCTTTGTTATGCTAAAAGCTGCCAGGTCCTGTAGCTCAGTTCTGGCATTCCTTAGTTAGGTTTCTTCTTATGCTGATTTATGTTAAGAGCCCCCACCCCTGTACTCCTTGGAGCTGAGCAACCAGACTTGGGTTGAGTTTTAAACCAATAATATATATTTCACTTTTTATTTTTTTAATGCTTGTGATGTGCTCCGTTTGGGGGCTGTCAGGCTGAGCCCAGAGGGGGAGATCCAGCTTATTGGGGGGGGGTTGTTCACTTCTAGGCCAACTGGAATTAAATTTGCTCTCTGGACTCCCGACTTTCTGTCTATTTTCTCCCACACCGTGATCTTCCTAAGGTAATAATATATTTGTGCTTATACTCTAAATTATGGCTACCCACCACCACTCCCCTGGCCATGGGCTCAAGGTAGCCAACCATGAGGAGAGCTACGGAGTGGGGTTCCCCTCGGGTCTGGGATTCTAAAACCTCTCGGGCATCTGCCTGCAGAAATTGCTTCTCTCAGCAATGGCATAGCTGGTGCCCGTGGGCTCACCAAAGCTAGAGCGCTTTAAAGCGTCCTTGGCTTGCTTTGTGAGTGAAAATCCAACGCAAAAAGGGGTTCAGGAGAAACCCTGGTATCCTAGTTCTAATTTCAGGACTCCGCCTCCCCGTTACCTTTGCCTTACCTCCCAAATTTTCTGGTCTGCCAGCAGGAGCTCTGAACGGATGAGTCCTATCTGGTCGCCATTTAATTCACTTCCCTAAGATGTCATTTTCAATAGCTCTTGGAGATTAAATTTGATCTGATGTATGATTACTAATTACCCATAACTGTGGGTTCTCTATTAAATCTTTTGATGAAGACCTTTTTGGCAGGGGGTGGGGGAGGCTTCCTGTACAGAAATTTTATTAACAATCAAAGAGAGAGAGATTTTAATACATTAGCCTCCATATCTGGCTCTATGGTACTTCTCTGTTGACTTGCCAACCTGAAAAAAATGTTTTTAATACTTGGATGGAAGAGTTAATAACATTGGTAGTAGATGGAGTTGCTGGGAAATATCATCCCAAGTAATTGCATAGATTCTGACATGCTCAGTCTGTCTACCTGGGCTCCCATTCCTTACTATATTTCCTCGCGAGAGATTTCATACATATATAGGACCAGAGGTCAATGTCCGTCCTCATGTAACTATTCCCTGATTTTGTGGTCGTGTAGTACACCGTGACCTGACCTATATGAGTAGAAATCTCTTTTTTATATCAAGGGCAACAAGCTCTTTTAGGTAGAGATGCTGGACTTGAGACCATGAGTCATTCACAGGTAGGAGTCAGTAACCCAAATCTTTCAGGACTGGACCAGTTCTTTCAGAAAATTCCACTAAGAGCCACACAGGGGTAATTCTTGGTTAATATGAAAGAAAAGAAAAGAGAGGTGAGGAATGGCCGGGAAACTGAAAGTCACACCTGTCAAAAAACAATACAAAAAGCATTAATTATTCTATGATTCTTCTATTTCATTCTTATATATTTTTAAATGTAAGCTTTCTTATAAAAACACTCGAGAATGGGTTATATTATCTAACGAGCTGGAATGAAATAATAAAGAGTGAGATTTGCAAACAGGCACACATTCAGACATACGCAATTTAGGAAGTGTGACTCAAATGTATCCTACTGTTCTTTCTTGATGATGACTTTAAAATATCATTTTATTGGGATTCTTACAACTCTTATCACAATCCCTATATACGTCAATTATGTAAATCACATTTGTACATTCGTTGCCTTCATCATTCTCAAAACAATTTCTTTCCACTTTGGCTCTTGGAATCAACTCCTCGTTTTTCTTTTTTCCCTTCCTTCCCCGTTCCCCCCTCCCTCGTGAAGCCTTGATAATTTATAAATTATTATTATTTTACCATATTCTACACTACCTGACTTCTCCCTTCACCCACTTTATTGTTGTCCTAACCCCAGAGAGGAGGTTATATGTAGATCATTGTAATCAGATCCCCCTTTCTACCTCACCTTCCCTCCACCGTCCCTTTGCCACTCTCAGCACTGGTCCTGAGGGGTTCATGTGTCCTGGATTCCCTTCCATGTGTTTCCAGTTCCTATCTGCACCACTGTACATCCTCTCATCTAACCAGGTTTGCAAAGTATGATTGGGATCATGATATTGGGGGATGGGGGACGTGGAAAAGCATTTAGGAACTAGACCATAGTTGTGTGTTTCATCGATACTACACTACACTCTGAGTGACTCCTCCCCGCTACCCCTCTATCAAGGGATGTCCAGTTGCCTACAGATGGGCATTGAATTCCCAACCCACACTCCCTCTCATTCATTATGATATGACTTTTTTGGTTTTTGATGCTTGATACCTGATCCCTTTGATGCCCCGTGATCACACAGGCTGGTGTGCTTCTTCCATGTGGGCTTTGTTGCTTCTCAGCTAGATGGCTGCTTGTTTACCTTCAAGTCTTTAAGACCCCAGGCGCTGTATCTTTTGATAGCCAGGCACAATCAGTTTTCTTTACATTTGTTTATTCACCCGCTTTTGTCTTCAGTGATCGTGTTGGGAAGGTGAGCATCATGGACTGCCAGTTTTAATAGAACAATGTATGCCCTTTGCCCTTTGCCTCTTACTTCTTTCCTCTATTTCCTCTATTTCCTTTTTCTTTCCTCTTGTCCCACTATCATGCTCAACCTTCATTTGGGTTTCAGTAATTCCTCTCAGTTACATTGCCCTTAATCACTCCCTACCAGTCCTCATGCACCCTCCTTGCCACTGGTTTTGAATCACTCATTTTTCCCTTGTCCCTGGGTTGGTTAACACCACTTCCCTTCCCCCACCTCCTACTCTCCGTGTCCTCCGAAACCACCATTCCCGTTATTTTCTTCTCCACATTGTTTATCCAGCCTATCTTATTTAGATAGACCTGCAGAGATAATAATATGCACATCAAATCTTGACAGCGCCAAAGTGACAGGAAAAAAAGCGACAATGGCAGCAGCAACAACAACCATAAAAGCAAATGACATACAAAATATATAAGAAGAAAAAAAGAAAGAAAAGCTTGTAAATAGTTCAAAGTCTGTTTGTTGACTGTTAGGGGTGTTTTCCGGTCAAGTCTGATTGGGTACCATGTCCTGGCCCCAAAGTCTATTTTTGAAACTCCCTCGGGACTTCCTTATTCTGCTCCCCTTGCTGCACACCTTTAGTGTTTTGCCTTGGTGTGGAGGGGACAGCTCAGTCACACATACCATAGTGTGTCTCCAGTATTGTCCCTTGTAGGGTTGTAGGTCAGCACAGGATGTCGCATCCCATATTGGGGCCTGCCATATGGTCCTCTCTGTGCATTGGCTGCTCTGAGTGGGGCTATTGTCCTCTGAGCTTGGTGAGCTAGGGTGTGGTCCACTTCCTTCCTCCCCGTTCATTTGCTTCCACTTCCTTCTGGGTATGGTAGGTTGGTTCCTTTCCCTCACCAGAGGGTCTACTATCATTCTCTGTGGCACACCCTTCCATGGTGGGAGTCAGGCTGATTCTGGTTGGGGCCGGGAATATAGTCCAGTCTTTTTATGGATTCCTCTGTGTGGAACGTTGCCCTCCTGGTTTGGCGCATCATGGTGGGGTCTGTATGCACATTCCAATTTTGTGGAGACACAACCAGTACTCTCCCCCTGGGTGGGTTAGTGTCCTGTTCCCTCCATGTCATCATCTCAATTTATCCCCATCCTGGGCCTCCCTCCTCATTCCCCCTTTCCCCTTTATGTTGGACTCACATGCACCTCCTTGGGTGTGGTCTGGCCTCCACCCAACTATCTATGCTTCCACCCGTTTATTGTGAGATAAATATTATTCTTCTATTCCTGCCCTGATGATTATACTTACCTCGGGGGACTCATGTTATACCTGTCCCTTTGAGATGGGCTTACCTCGCTTAACATGATTCCTTCCAACTCTTTCCATGAAACGACGTGTTTCATGTGATCGTCCATGCTTTTCAGTCTTGCATAGTACTCCATTTTGTGTATGTGCCAGAGTTTACTAATTCATTCGTCTATCGATGGAAACTTAGGCTGTTTCCAAGTCTTTGTGTTTGTGAATTGCGCTGCAATAAACATTGAAGCGCAGATGACTGGTCATGTATTATTTGTAACCTCCTCTGGGTATATGCCCAGTAGAGGGATGACTGGGTCATAGGTAAAACAATTTAAATTTTCATTAAGTATCTTCAGATTGCTTTCTACAGTGGCTGTACAAATCTACATGACCACCAGCAATGGAGGAGGGTTCCTATTTCACCACAAGCCCTCCAACACTTGTTGCTCTCTGAAGTGCTGATTTGGGCTAGCCTCAGGGGTGTTAAGTGGTATCTCATGGTTGTTTTTATTTGCATTTCTCTTATGGCTAATGACCGGAACACTTTCTCATATGCTTGTTGGACATATGGATCTCCTCCCTAGCGAAAGTTCTTTTCAGTTCTTTTGCCCACTTCCTTAGGGGGCTGTTTTCCTCTTTTTGCAGGCCATGAGTGTGTTAGGGTTCTCTAGAGACAAAACCAGATGGTTAATTATTTTATATATATACATAGATGGATATATAACACAAGAAATAAAAGTTAAATAATAAAACAGCACAAATGGCTCAGTGCAACTCACTCCCGTGAGACAGTTGTGAGACACTGGCAGTCCTTCAAGTCTTGAGGGCTGCCAGGTAGTCAGTCCTCTGTAGAGCAATTCAGGCTATCCAGGCACAGGCAGCAAGCAGGAAGGCAGGGTACCAACAGTCAGCCAGATGACAGGGTCTGACAGTCCCCAGCTGAAGAAATGTAAATTCCAATTGTGTGGCAAATTAGGTCTTGAAGGAACCTCAAATTACCATGACAGTCCATGGGTTAGGTGTCCCACAGGTAGTGTAGCTTGTAAATTGAGGCACAGAACAAGCAAAGCAGCTGCACACTGGTCCAATAATGGAAGAGCAAGAGACCCGAGAACTAGAAAGGCGAGGCTCACTGAGCCATTTATCCCCCATCCTTCAATTAATCCCACATGTGTTTATCTGCCAGGTTGGCACAATAAACTACCTAAATCAATGAGGATGTTATAGATTTTAGTAATGAGCCCTTTGTCCGGTTTGTCATTACTAAAAATCCACTCCCAGTCTGTGGGTTTTTTTTGGCATCCTCTCGGTGAAGTTTTTCGAGGTTCACGGGCGTTTTATTTTTATTAAATCCCATCTGTCGATTTCCAGTTCACCTGTGTGTGTACCCTTCCCTATTGCAATAAATCTATGAATTCCCTGGGCCAGTTCGCTTTTGGTTTCCTGTAGTAGGGTCTTGTATTTTCCTTGTATAGGTCTTTAGGGTTTTTTTTTATTGTTAAATATATTCCTAGGTAATTCAGTTTGTTCTTAGATACTGTGAAGTATACTTCCTTCTTGATCTCCTGTTCCATGGCCCTGTCTGATGTGTACAGAAAACCTACCGAATTCTCTTTGTAGATCTTTTACCCTGCCACTCTGTAAGTACTCTTGTTGTGGAGCTTTTGGGGTTTTCAAAATACAGGATCATGTCTTTTGCAAATAGCGATAGTTTCACTCCTCCTCTCCTATGTGGATCCCTTTGATGGCCTTCTGCTGTTTTATGTTGTTAGCTAGAACCTCGAGAACAATATTGAATAGAAGTTGGGACAAAGGTTATCTTTATCTTGTATCCTTTTTCAGTGGGACTGTTTTTGTCTTTTCTCCATTATTCTGTTGGCCATTGGCCTTTTGTAGATAGCTTGTATCAGGTTCAGTAATTTACCTTCTATTCCTATCTTTGTGTCTTAATTAGGAATGGGTGTTGGATGTTCTCAAATGCTTTTTCTGTGTCTATGTATATGATCATATGGTTTTTATCCTTTTCTTCTTGATGTGGTGTATAATATTGATGGATTTTCGGACATTAAACCATTCCTGCATCACTGGGATGAAACCTACCTGGTCGTGGCGGATGATATGTTTTATATACTTTCGTATTCTATTGGCCAATATGCCGTTAAATATTTTTGCATCTATGTTCATTAGAGATATTGGTCTGTAATTCTCTATGCCTGTGGGGTCTTTGCCCTGTTTGGGTATCAAAGTTATGCTGGCTTCCTACAATGAATTTGGGAGTTTGCCATCCTTTCCTTTTTTATTATTTATCTATTTATTTATTTTTGCCATCCTTTTCTATGCTACGGAATATTTTGCGATTGATCGGCGTCAACTCTTCCCTGAATGCTTGGTAGAATTCTGCTGTGAAGCCATCTGGCTTAGTTTTTTTGTTGTTGTTGGTAGGTTCTTGATGACCTTTTCTAGTTCGTCTTTCAATATGGGGGTTGTTGAGGTTCTTGATCTCTGTAAGATAATCCAGGGAGGGACTGTGTTACCAAGTATTTATCCATGTCTTCCACATTTCTGAGTTCATTAGACTATAGACCTTCATAGTACTTTGTGATTATCCCTTTAATCTCATTGGGGTCTGTTGAAATTGCACGTTTCCTCCCTCATCCTGGCTATTGATGTTTGCTCCTCCCTAACTTTGGTCAGACGTGCCAGTCGTCTATTTTGTTGATCCTTTCATAGAACCAGCTTTTAGCTGCCTTTATCTTTTCTTTGTTCTCTTGTCTTCCAACTGGCTTAACTCTGATTTTTATCATTTCTTTGCTCTTTCTATTGGAGGGGTTGTTCTGCTGACTGGGTTCTAATAGTTGGAGGTTTTGTGTTAATTTATCTATCATAAGCCTCTTTTTTCACATATGCATTTGATTTCAAGCTACCTGTGATAACTGCCTTCACTGTATCCCATAAGTTTTGATACATTGTATTCTAGTTGTCATTAATTTCTAGAAACTACCCAATATCCTCTCTAATACGGGCCTGTACCCATTCATGTCGCAGAAAATCATTATTCATCCTCCAGTTGGTTGCCCTTGCTTTTCTGGAAGTCCTCATATTAATGTCCAGTTCTATGGCATGGTGATCTGAGAAAGATGTCTGAGTAATCTCTATGTACCTATGTGTTTGAATTTACTCAGACTTGACTTGTGTCCAAGCAGATGGTCTATTATTGAAAACAATTCACGTGTGATTGAGAAGAATGAATTTTTTGGGGGGAGTTTGGATGGAAAGTTGTATAAACGTCTATCAGGCCCAGTTGCCTAATTACCAACTCACTGTTGGTTTATTAAGCCGTTGAGCATTATGCAGTGTCCCCCCTTGTCTCTTTTTAAAAAAAAAAACATTTTACTGGGGGCTTGTACAATTCTTATCACAATCCATACATACATCCATTGTGTCAAGCACATATGTACATTTGTTGCCATCATCATTCTCCTTCACATTTGCCTTCTACTCCTTGTCTCTTTTAATAGTCTGAACCTTGAGGTCCTTTTTGTGAGAGATTAAGTTAGCCACCTGTTTTTTTTTTTAAGTTGCCATTTTCTTGGCATACTTTCTACTAGTTTTTTCTTCTTTTTGTTTTAAACGTTTTATTAGGGGCTCATACAACTCTTATCACAGTCCATATATATATATATATACATCAATTGTATAAAGCACATCTGTACATTCTTTGCCCTAATCATTTTCTTTTCTTTCTTTCTTTTCCCTTTTCTTTTTTTACATTTTATTAGGGACTCATACAACTCTTATCACAATCCATACATATACATACAACAATTGTATAAAGCACATCCATACATTCCCTGCCCCAATCATTCTCAAAGCATTTGCTCTCCACTTAAGCCCTTTGCATCAGGTTCTCTTTTTTTCCTCTCCCTCCCCGCTCCCCCTTCCCTCATGTGCCCTTTATAATTTATACATCGTTATTTTTTCATATCTTGCTCTATCTGGAGTCTCCCTTCCCCCCTTCTCTGCCGTCCCTCTCCCAGGGAGGAGGTCACATGTGCATCCCTGTAATCAGTTCCCCCTTTCCAACCCACTCACCCTACACTCTCTCAGCATCGCCCCTCACACCCTTGGTCCTGAAGGTATCATCCACCCTGGATTCCCTGTTTCTCCAGCCCTCATATGTACCAGTGTACAACCTCTGCCCTATCCAGCCCTGCAAGGTAGAATTCAGATCATGGTAGTTGGGGGGAGGAAGCATCCAGGATCTGGGGGAAAGCTGTGCTCTTCGTCGGTACTTCCTTGCACCCTGACTGACCCATCTCCTCTCCTAAACCCCTCTATGAGGGGATCTCCAGTGGCCGACTCTTGGGCCTTGGGTCTCCACTCTGCACTTCCCCCTTCATTCAATGTGGTATATATATAAATATACATATATATATGTACACATACACACACATATTCTTTTCTTTTTTTTTGCATGATGCCTTATACCTGGTCCCTTTGACACCTTGTGATCGCACTGGCTGGTGTGCTTCTTCCATGTGGGCTTTTTTGTTTCTGAGCTAGATGGCCGCTTGTTTATCTTCAAGCCTTTAAGACTCCAGACACTATCTCTTTTGATAGCCGGGCACCATCCGCTTTCTTCGCCACATTTGCTTATGCACCCATTTGTCTTCAGCGATCCTATCATGGAGGTGTGCAGCCAATGATATGATGATTTTTTGTTCTTTGATGCCTGATAACTGATCTCTTTGGGATCAGTTGCTCACTCAGGCTGGTGTGTTCTTCCATGTGGACTTTGTTGCTTCGGAGCTAGATGGCCGCTTGTTTATCTTCAAAACTTTAAGACCCCAGTCACTATCTCTTTTGATAGCCGGGCACTATCAGCTTTCTTCACCACATTTACTTGTTCACCCACTTTGACTTCAGCCGTTGTGTCGGGAGAGTGAGCATCATAGAGTACCAATTTAATAAACGAAAGTATTCATGCATTGAGGGAGTGCTTGAGTAGAGGCCCAAGGTCCTTCCGCCACCTTAATATTAGACCTATAAATGTAGACAATTAGATCTATTTCCCCATCCTCATATATATGTTTGCATGTACACGTCTTTGTCTAGACCTCCATAAATGCCCCTTGACTCCCAGCTCCTTCCTTCCTCTCCCTTAACTTTCCTCCTGCCCCACCACAATAATCCATCCACACCTGGACTACAGCTATACCTCTTCTCTATGCAACCTTACCCTTGATCGTTCCCCATCAGCCCTGTCACTCCCCCCTCACTACCATTTTGGGTCCCATGTTGTTCCCTTGTCCCTGTGTTTATTAACACCACTTCCTTACCCTCCTCCCCCTCCCCCACCCGGATCTGTCTGTCCCCCCAGAACTGTCTGTCCTATTGTTTTTCCTCCCGATAGTTCATCCAGCCTGTCCTATTCAGACAGACCTGTGGAGACACTAACATGCACGAAAACAAGACAGAGGAAAACAAAGCAACCAGACAATAAAACAACAAAAACAAAGCACTGACAAAGAACAGAACAAAACACTTCACAAAAGAAAGGCTTGTAGTTCGTTCAAGGATCATTTGCTGGCCCTTAGGAGCATTTTCCAGTCCAGTCTGTTGGGGCCCCACGCACTGGCCCCAAAGTAGACATTCAGCATTCCCTGGGGACCTTGCCACTTCATTCCCTTGCTGTTCCACTGCACTCCCCCAGTGCTTTGCCTCGGTGTGGTAGTATCAGGTCAGGTGCAATTCCCACACTGTGTCTCCAGTGCTGTCCCCTGTATCACCCTTAGTCACTGAGGGGCATCCTGTCTCATAGTAGAGCCAGCCATGTTGTTCTCTCTGTGGACTGGCTGCTCTACTCAGGAACATCATCCTCACAGCCTCGTGGGCCAGGCTGTGTTCCACTGTCTCCTCCTGCCCCTTCATCTGCTCCCGTGTGCTTTGATCAGATATGTCCATCTCCCGGAGCTGTAGAATCAGTGTCATCCTTTGAAACAAATTCTTTTCGGGGGAGGGGCAGGAATCCACTTAATTTTTGGTGCTGGGCCCTACTCCACGCCGGGATATTGCATTCACACCTTGCGGCACTGGGTTGAAGTCTGGTTCCACTTTCCCTGTGGAGATATAAACAATACCCTCCCCTTGGGTGGATTAGTACCCCATGCCCCCACTTCCCTTTTCTTCCTTTTATTCATCCTTTTATTTTCCTTTCACCACCTCCTCCACTGTTGTCTACCATGTGCAGCTCTGGTTTTGATCTGGTCTCTGCCATACTACACAGTCTTCACCCCAGAAATGTTTGTATACAGTAGTTTTTTCCCCTATGCCACTTTTGCATTAAAACATTTTTTTAATTAAAATTTTTTTTAATACTTACCTCCGCGGGCTCATGTTGTACTTGTCCTTTTGTGCCTGACTTACTTCGCTTAGCATGATTTCCTCCAGTTCTTCCCATGCCGCTATGTGCCTCATACGTTCATCACTGCTTTTTAGTGATGCGCAGTACTCCATTGTATGTATATACCACAGTTTTTTAATCCAATCGTCAGTTGATGGAAATTTGGGTTGCTTCCTAGTCCTTGCAATTGTGAACTGTGCCGCAATGAACATTGGAGCACAGATGTCTGGTCTTGGTTTGTTCCTTGCCTCTTCTGGGTATATGCCCAGTAGGGGAATTGCTGGGTCATATGGTAACTCTATTTCCATCTATTTTACGTATCGCCAGATTGATTTCCATAGTGGCTGTACATACTTACAGGCCCACAAGCAGTGGATGAGAGTTCCTGTCTCCCCACAGCCCCTCCAACACTTGTTGCTTTCTGATTTTTTGAATTGGGCTACCTTTGAGGGTGTCAGGTGGTACCTCATTGTTGTTTTAATTTGCATTTCTCTTATGGCTAAAGATCGGGAACATTTTCTCATATGTTTGTTGGCTATTCGGATTTCTGTCCCTGTAAAATTTCTGTTCAAGTCCTTTGCCCACCTTTCAAGTGGGCTATTGGTTTTTTTTCTTTTTGGAAGCTATCAGAGTATTGTAGATTTAAGTAAGAAGACCTTTGTCTGATGTGTCATTGCTAAAGATGTTTTCCCAGTCTGTGGACTCTCTTATTTTCTCTTGGTGAATTCTTTAGATGTACACACGTGTTTTATCTTCAGTATATCCCATTTGCCGATTTGTGCCTCCTCTGTGTTTGTGTCCTTCCCTATTTCTGAAAGCCTGTGTATTCCCTGCGCCAAAGTTCTCAAGTTGGTCCCAATTCCCTCATTGATGGCCCTAATAGTTTGGGGTTTAACTTCAAGGTCTGTGATCCACCTTGAGTTTATTCTTGTGCATGTGGATATCCATTTTTTCCAGCACCACTTGTTAAAGAGGGCATCGGCTTCCCATTTGATATATTTGGGGCCCTTATCAAAGATCAGCTGTGTGTATGCTGATGCTTTTATTTCTGGGTTTTCAGTTCTCTTCCAATGGTTTGAGTATCTGTCATTGTACCAATACCATGCAGTTTTGAGAACTGTGGCTGCATAGTATGTGCCAAAGTCAGGTAAAGCAAGCCCTCCCACGGTGTCCTTTTTCTTGAGGAGTTCTCTGCTAATTCTGGGTTTCTTCCCTCTCCATATGAAGTTGGTAATCAGTTTTTCCATTTCTTTGAAGAAAGATGATGGTAATTGTATCGGGATGGCATTAAACTTATATAGTGCTTTTGTCAGAACTGACATCTTAACTATATTAAGTCTCCCAATCCAAGAGCATGGAATATTCTTCCATTTCTTGAGGTCGCTCTTGGTTTCTTGTAATAGTGTTATATAGTTTTCCCTATATAGATCTTTTGTTTTTTTAGTCAGGTGTATCCCTAGATATTTCAATTTGTGTTTGGCTATTGTGAAGGGTACCACCTTTTTGATCTCTTCTTCTGTGGTCTTATCTGATGTGTATAACAGTCCGATGGACTTCTGTTTTTTGATCTTTTATCCTGCCACTCTGCCAAACTCCTCTATTGCTTCCAGTACTCCCCTTGTGGAACTTTTGAGATTTTCCATATATAGAATCATATCATCTGCAAATAACGATAGTTTCACCTCTTCCTTCCCCAGACGTATACCTTTGATGTCACTTCTTTGCCTTATGCTGTTAGCTAAAACCTCCAGCACGATATTAAATAGGAGTGGGGACAAGGGGCATCCTTGTCTGGTCCCCTTTTTCAGTGGGATTGTGTTAGTCATTTCTCCATTGACTACCACGTTGGCTGTTGGTTTTTCATATATAGCTTGTATTGTCTTGAGGAACTTTCCTTCCATTCCTATCTTCGCTAGTGTCTTAAACAGGAATTGGTGTTGGATGTTGTCAAATGCTTTTTCTGCGTCTATTGATATAATCATGTGATTCTTATACTTTTTCATGTCAATGTGACGAATAATACTAATGCTCTTTCGTATGTTGAACCATCCCTGCATCCCTGGTATGAATCCCACTTGGTCATGGTGAATTATTTGTTTTATATACTTTTGTATTCTGTCGGCTAGTATTTTGTTAAGGATTTTTGCATCAATGTTCCTTAGGGATATTGCTCTGTAGTTATCGATTCTTGTGGGATCCTTGCCCGGTTTGGGTATCAGAGTTATACTAGCTTCATAGAAGGAGTTTGCCATCTTTTTCTATGTTCTGGAAAAGTTTGTGTAGGATTGGTATTAGTTCTTCCCTGAATGCTTGGTAGAATTCTCCAGTGTATCCATCTGGTCCAGGGGATTTTTTTGTTGGTAATCCCTTGATAACCTTTTCTATTTCTTCTATTGCTATGGGTCTGTTGAGATTCTTGATGTCCGCCGAGGATAGTCTAGGGAGGGATTGTTTTTCCAGGAATTTGTCCATGGCTTCCAAATTGTTGAATTCATTGGAGTACAATCCTTCATAGTACTGTGTAACTATCCTTTTGATTTCATTAGGGTCTGTTGTAATGACCCCTCTTTCATCCCTTATTCTTGCTATTGAGATTTGTTCCCTCCTTTCTTTGGTTAGGTTTGCCAATGGTCTATCGATCCTGTTTATCCTTTCAAAGAACCAATTTTTAGCGATATTAATTTTTTCCATAGTTTTTTCATGTTCCCTCTCCTGAATCTCAGCCCTGATTTTTTATAATTTCTTTTCTTTTGCTATTAGTAGGGTTGTCCTGCTGACTCTGCTCTAGTTTTTGTAAATTTTGTGTCAGTGTATCCATCATGATTCTCTCTTCCTTTCTTGGGTGTGCTTGTATTGCTATGAACCTTCCTCTGATGACTGCCTTTGCTGTGTCCCATAAGTTTTGGTACGTCGTGTGCTCATTTTCGTTGGTTTCTAGAAATTTCCTGTTTTCATCTCTGATCTGCACCAGTATGCACTCCTTTTGCAGTAGAGAGTTATTCATTTTCCAATTATTTGCTCTTATTTTCTTTGTCTTCTTTTTGTTGATTTCCAGTCTTATGGCACAGTGGTCAGAGAGAGAGTTCTGTATTATTTCAATGTGCTTAAATTTATGTAGATTTGCCTTATGCCCCAGCATGTGGTCTATCTTCAAATATGTGCCATGGGGACTTGAAAAGAATGTGAAATTTTTTTTATTTGGATGAAAAGCTCTGTAAATATCTATTAGGTCAAATTGTCTAATTGTGGAGATTAGCTCCCTAGTCTCCTTGTTGAGTTTCTTTCCCTGTGGTCTATCTTTCTCAGTGAGTGGTGTGTTGAAGTCGCCCACTATCATTGACGAGTCTGTGATTTCTTTCTTAATCTTTTGGAGTGTTTGGTTGACGTATTGAGCTGGTCTCTCATTGGGGGAATATATGTTTACAATGCTTAGTGGTTCATTGTCTATGATTCCCTTGAGCATTATATAGTGTCCCTCCTTATCTCTTTTTATGGTTTGCACTTTGAGGTCAATTTTATACGAGATAAGGATTGCAACCCCTTCTTTTTTTTGTATTGCTGTTTGCTTGGTAGGTTCTTCTCCAGCCTTTGATTCTCAGCCTATTTTTGTCTGTAGCCTTGAGATGTGTCTCCTGTAGGCAGCAAATTGATGGGTTGTGTTTTCTAAGCCATTCTGCTAGTCTCAGTCTTTTAATGCCTGAGTTCAGGCCATTGATATTCAGGGTTATCATCTCAATGTGCGGACTCTGTGATGCCATTTTATACCTTTTGTGTTGGGAGTTTTCCTACTTTCTTTTATCATTAGTATGTGTTTTGTGTGTGTTTCATTCTTGACTTCTTTCCATCCTTAAGCCATTGCTATCTTGGGGCCTGTTTTCTCTTTGTTGTGGTCTGGGTGAAGTTGTTCTATGTGTTGGTCTCTTTTTTGTGCTTGGTGAGTGTTGTTCTTCTGCCCATACTGAGTCGGCGAGGATCTTTTGTAAGGCTGGGTTTGTTGTAACGTATTTTTGGAGTTTTCCTTGTCTGGGAAGACTTTTACTTCTCCATCGATCTTGATCGATAATTTGGCTGGGTAGAGTACTCTTGGATTTGCGTTGTTTTCCTTCAACTTTTGGAATATGTTACTCCACTCTCTCCTTTTTTTCATAGTTTCTGCTGATAGGTCTGAACATATCCTTATGTGGTGACCTTTATATGTGTTTGCCTTCTTTGCCCTAGCTGCTCTCATGATTTTCTCCTTTTCCTCAAAGTTGGATAGTTTAACTATTATGTGCCTTGGTGATTTCTTCTTGGGGTCCCGTCGTGCTGGTGTTCTTTCAGCCTCCTGGATGGTTGCTTGGTTTTCATTCATTAGGCTGGGGAAGTTTTCCTCCAAGAATTCTCTCGTTACTTTTGCAGATGACTTCTTTGCTGTGTCTTCCTCCGGTAGGCCAATAATTCTAATGTTGTTCCTCTTCATAGCATCAGACATAGCTCTTAGGTTTTCTTCGGCTTCTCTGATGCTCTTATTAGATTTTTGTTCACGTTTATTAAAGTCTGCTTGGTTGTCCTCCAAGACACTGATGCGGGTCTCTGATTCCTCCAGTCGAATTTCAAGGAACATGATTTTGCTATTGTTTTTCGTTATTTCCTCCCTAAGCTCCTGTATTTCCCTTTGGTGTATGGCTTTTATCTCCTCTATCGTTTCATCCTTTTTCTGTATTGTTTCCTTCATATCCTGCATGACTCCAAGCAGCATTCTGAGAGTTTCTTTGTATGGCTTCTCAATGTCTGCTTCTTCTATGTATGTTGCTATGTTCAGCACATCTTCTGCCTTTGTCTTTTGTTTCTCCTGTTTTTTCGTTGAAGTCGTTGGGGCTGATGGCTGTTTGCGTTGAATTGTTTTTGAGGGACCAGGTGCCATTTTCTAGTCTCTCTCTGGAAGACTTATAGGAATGCTTCTTCGAACTGCCTACAGCTGATTTTGCTAGGTTGTTAACCTACCACTTTATCTTCCTGTGGCTTCCCTATCAGGGGAATACCCCAGATGGCAGGTCGGCTGCCTGCCCCAGTGTTGCAGGGGCTGGGCTGAAGTTCCTGCTATTGGTTTGAATATTGATAAGTGTTGGCTGAGCTGCCTTATGTCCTCAGGTACACAGGCAGGAACTCCCTGGTGAGGAGTCAGAGGAGTATCCCCTGGAGAGCAAGCAGGCCTTTCCCTAGCCTTGGGCTATCTATGCAGGGTGGAGCTCACCTAGCTGGGTGTGGCCCAGGCGCAAATGCCCTAGGGCAATGGGAGTGTCCCGTAAGTCTGCAAAGGAGTGTGAGGAGCAGTGCAGGAACAAGAGGGGGAGCAAAATTAAACAGTGAGACCGGACTGTGCTGGGGTACAGGGAAGCGAGGGAAGGAAAAGCAACTATGCAGCTGAGGCCCACTCCCTGCCTGTGGACCTGCTAGGGCCCACTCCCTGCTCCAAGCCCCAGTGGCAATTCGCAGCTGAGCCCCAAGAAGATTCACAAGAAAGCTGCTGAGCAGCCCCCAGAGAAGTGGGGGTACAGAGAGCGGAGATGTTAACCGGCACCGCAGTGTAGCTGAAGCTTGATCCCTGCCTATGGAGCTGTGGGGGTATGGGTTCAGTCCCTGCTCAGACCAGGCGGCGCGGCAAGCTGTGGCTGTGCCCCGAAAAAGCCCCTGCGCAGCCCTCCAAGGCTGCATGGGAATATAGAGCAGAGACGCAAACAAAAGCAACAATGCAGCTGAACACCAATCCCTGCCGGTGGAGCCTCAAGGGCCCTGTCCCTGCCCTGAGGCAGGCAGGGGAAAACTGTGGCTGGGCTGAGGCCAAGCCCTGCTACAGGCTCCAAATGGTCCTGGCTTGGGCAGACACAGCAGCTAGGCTAGGGTCGAGCCCCAGCCGGCTTCCACTGAGGTAAGCCAAAAGCCCCCAGTCCCTCAAAACCCCGAGGATCTGAGCCTACTTATCATTATGATGCGCCTCCTGCGATCCAGTGGCGTTGAATTTCCCTCTGAACAACTCTCCTGGGCTGGATTTTGCGGAGTCCCTCTGGTATGTGTTACTCTCTCGCCATCTTCCCGGTTAGTTTTTTATTCTTAGCTTAATTTTGTCTGCGTGCTTAAACTGTGCCTTGAAGGCATCAGACTGATGGATTGTTTCCCAAGCCAGTCCTCCAGCCTTTTTATCTTAATGTGTGAATTGAGTTCCATTGGAATTAAGTGTGGATTCATAGTTGTCATACCCTGTCTTGTGTTTTGGGTGTTCTCCTATCTCTCTCTCTTCATATCAGTGTGCTGTGTTTGTGTGTGGAGTTTCTATTTTGTCTTCTTTTACCTCTGAGGTCCTGTTGTCCTGGTAATTGTTGCTGAGGCGTTGGCTTCTAGATGGAGATGGGCTACATGGTTGTCGCCTGTTTGTTCTTGGTGGAGGTTAATCCATGGGCCATAATGTCAGCCAGTATCTTCCGCAGGGTCATGTGTCTTGCAGCTTATTCTTTGAGTCTTTCCTTGTTCTGGAAGACCCTTATCTTAATGGATAACTTAGCAGGGTAAAGGATTTGGGGGAGGTGTTTTTTTCTTTCAGTTTTTCGAACATGCTGCTCCACTCTCTCCTCTTCATGGTTATCTGCTGATAGGTTTGAGCACATTCTAACTGAGCTCCTTTGTATGTGACTGTCTTCCTTTCTCTTATGGCTCTAAAAATTTTCTTTCTCCTCGATATTGGATATTTTTACTATTATATGTCTTGGCGTGTTCTTCTTGGGGTCTAATCTAGCTGGGGTCCTTTCTGCTTCTTGTGTGAGCGCCTGGTTCTCACTCGTTAGGGTGGGAAAGTTTTACTACAGAAACTCCTTCACTATCTTGGCTGTTGACTTGTGTAGTGTGTTGTGATCAGGTGGACCAATTCATGGAATATTATCCTTCATAGCATCTGTCATTGATCTCAGGTTATCTTATGCTTCTTTAATTTTCCTATCTGTCTTTCTCACTTGCTTAGGTCAGTTTGAGTGTCCTTGAGATCACTGATACAGTACTCTGCCTCCTAAAGCCTAATGGTAAATTCGGTGAGCTTGTGTGTGGCCTCTTCTACCTCCTGTAATTACCTTTGGTGTGTACTTCATCCCCTCTATTGTGAACTTCCCCTCTATTGTGGACTTCATCTCTTCTACCATTACATCCTTATTGTGCGTTGCTTCCCTCAGCTCCTGTATTACTGGGATCAGACTTCGGAAGATTTCTTTCTGTGACAGATCTGTCTGATTCTTCTATGAGACATTAGGTAGGCTACTGTGTTTGTCTGTTTTTGTTGTTGTTGGGAGTGATGTGGTCTGATGATTTTTCCTTGATTCTTTTGTAGGATACCAGGGGGTCCTTCTCTGCGTTACTTTTAAGGATGCTTTCAGGGGGCTTCATATGACTTACTACAGTGATGGTTTAGACTGCCGTGTACACAGAATTAGTCAATGGCTTTGTAGCCAACAGTGGTGAGAAGTTTCAGTGACTGGAGTGGGGACTGCATCCTCTGTCTTCAGCAATCATGTTGGGAAAGTGAGCATCATGGAATGCCAATTTAATAGAACAAAGTATTCTTGCATTGAGGGAGTACTTGAGTGGAGGCCCAATGTCCAACTGCTACCTTAATACTAAATCTATTGACACAGTTAAAGCTTATTGTGCCAACCTGGCCAATAAACATATGTGGGGTTAATTGAAAGGCAGAGATAAAAAAGTAATATTTCACTTCTTGTGAAATATTTTCAGTTGGGGGCTGTTAAACCAGCTCCACAAAATAGGAGGTACACGCTCCCTGACTCAAATCTTACAATAAGGCCATAAACACAGTCACCAAGTCAATTCCAATAGAAGCTGTGTTTCAGGTGGTCAATACCCTACTCACCATGCTACCAAGGTTTCAATATGCTCAGAGAAATGAAACAAAACCAAAGTATTCTAGTATTGTTTGAGATTCCATGAGGGTGATTCTGCTTCGCTGTGATCCATTGTAAACAAGGTAGAACTGAGTTACTATTTTAAAGGTTGAGACCTCTGAGAATTCACTAAACCTGAATTCCAAGGCATCCTGGGTGAGTTTGAATAACCAGTCATTTGATTAGCAGTGCAGTGCTGTAAGAATCTCTCCCAACCTTGACTCCTGTGACCCCATTTTAGAACATTAAAAATGTTGTCCAAGTCTCTTTCATGCTAGAAGTATGTAACCTCTTTCTACCCCAGTTGATTTTGCCCCTTCAGTGTGTTATCCAATGCCAATATCCTCTTCTCAGAAAGTGCCCTTTGTTCCTTGCCCCAATCTAAATCTTAAAACACCTTGTATGGTTAAAAAAGTGCCAAGAAGGCACGTCTCCAGGCTGTTACAAAATCCACACTCAGGGTCTTTGTTGAAAACTAAGGGTAGTGCACCACCTAGCCCAGGCCCTCAGAAGCCAGTCTTCCAAGGCAGTCTACCCTGCACTTCCCAAGGAGTCAGACCTTCCCCTACCTGTCAAACCCTTGCAGGAAGCAAGTGCCCCATTAACACCTGCAGAATCAAAAGAATCAGGCTTTGTCTCCTCTACACACCCATCGCGATAATCCTCAAAACATCCCTTTTGGTCTTGAAAGAGGCACTAACAGTGACCCATAAGACCAATCCTTTGTAGTTTTGTCCCTTACTCCATTCTCTCCTGCCTCCCAAAGTTAGGAAAAGATGAATGTTTATCTCACCCTCTGTAAACCACTCCCTAAAAGGAATGCTGAGGCCTCAACCCCTCCCTGCTTACCCACTGAAAGTAATGTAATACCCTCCTTACTGCCAAACCAGCTTCAGTTTTGTCCTTATAAACTCAGCCTAAGTATCATTTTGGGCCTCTGGGAGTTTCTGAGACTTGAAACCTCCCAAAGGCCCCCAGGTAGAATGAAGACGCCCAATTTGTACATAAATGGCATTATAGTGGCTATTAATTTCTGATGACACACAATGCAATATATCCAAAATATGCAAGACAAGCCTTGCCCCTTTCCTCAAAGAAGCATTTTTTTCCAAATTAGTTCTGTTTGTTTGCAACGACCCATATCGACACTGCACACCACAGAACAATCTTACTGCAGGGCATGCATCGACTACCAAGTATAATGGAGGAAGAGGTACATTCAGCAAAGAAAAGATAGACCACTTGTACATGCTTAAATGACATAACTTATGCACATCAAAACACTGCACCAACTAACCAGGCCGTGAGGACAATGTTCCTAAATAGAGCAGCCAGAGCACAGAAAAGACCACAAGACCAGCCCCACTATAACACATGACACCCCTCATGACCCATAGCGCAACACGGAACAACACCAGACACACAGTGTGGGAACTGCACCCAATAGGATCCCACCACACCACACAAAACACTAAGGGGGTGCAACAGAACAGCAAGGAAATGGCGTGGCAAGATCCGCAGGGGATGCTGAAGGTGGACTTTGGGGCCAGGGTGTAGTGCTCAAATAATTCTTGAACTACAAGATTTTCTTTCTTGTTGTGTTTTGTTTGTTTTTTTGTCATTGGTTTCTTGGTTTTGCTCTGTCTTGTTTTTGTGCATGTTATTATCTCTGCAGGTCTAAGTAAGATAGGGTGGGTGAACAATCTGGAGGAGAAAACAATGGGACCAACAGT
The DNA here is from genome assembly GCF_050624435.1 of Tenrec ecaudatus. Taxonomy (NCBI): domain Eukaryota; kingdom Metazoa; phylum Chordata; class Mammalia; order Afrosoricida; family Tenrecidae; genus Tenrec; species Tenrec ecaudatus. The sequence goes on from NW_027457934.1 coordinate 99,248, forward strand.
TCCGGGGGACATGGGAGAGGAGGAGGTGGGAGGAAAGGTAGTGGTGTTAACAAACCCAGGGAGAAGGGAGGGAAAAAGTGATAAAAATCAGTGGTTGGGAGGGTATAGGAGGCCTGGTAGGGCATGATCAAGGGTTATGTAACCAAGAGGCATTGCTGAAACACTGGTGGGGACTGAACATGATAGTGAGACAGGAGGAAACTCAAAGGAAAGAGAGAAAAGAGCAGGGAGGCAAAGTGAATTTATAGAGGTCTAGATAAGGACATGTATATATGCAAATATATTTATATATGAGGATGGGGAAATAGATCTATGTGCATACATTTATAGGTTTAGTATTAAGGTAACAGACGGATAATGGGCCTCCACTCAAGTACTCCCTCAATGCAATACTTTATTCTATTAAATTGGTATTCTATAATGTTCACGTTCCCGACACAAATGCTGAAGGCCAAGTGGGTGACTAAGCAAGTGTGGTGAAAAAAGCTGATGGTGCCCGGCTATCAAAAGAGATAGTGTCTGGGGTCTTAAAAGGCTTGAAGGTAAACAAGCGGCCTTCTAGCTCAGAAGCAACAAAGCCCACATGGAAGAAGCACAACGGCCTGTGTGATCACGAGGTGCTGAAGGGAAGAGTTATCAGGCATGAAACAACAAAAAAGTCATCTTTGTGTGCTCACATCCATGATATGATCGCTGGAGACAAATGGGTGAATAAGCAAATGTGGTGAAGAAAACTGATGGTGTCCGGCTATCAAAAGATATAGCGTCTGGGGTCTTAAAGGTAAACAGGTGTCCATCTAGCTCAGAAGCAAGAAAGCCCACATGGAAGAAGCACACCAGCCGGTGTGACCATGAGGTGTCAAAGGGATCAGGTATCAGGCCTCATCACAACAACAAAATCTTACCATAGTGAATGAGAAGAGTGCACAGTGGAGACCCAAAGCCCATTTGTAGGCCATTGGACATCCCCTTATAGAAGGGTCTCTTGGAGGAGACATCCCAGTCAGGGTGTGATGTAGCTATGATTAAAAATACAACTTCCCTCTAGTTCCTAAATGATTCCTCCCCCGTCCCACTCCCACACTGTCATGTTGCCAATTCTACCTTGCAAGTCTGGCTAGACGAGAGGATGTACACTGGTACAGATGGGAACTGGAAACACAGGGAATCCAGGCCCCATGATCCCTTCAGGCCCAGTGATGTGAGTGGCGATCCTGGGAGAGTAGAGGGAAGATGGTTTAAAAAGGGAGAAACAATGATAAGTATCTACATGCTTGTTCCACTGGGGGACGGACAACAGAAAAGTGGGTGAAGGGATACATCGGCCAGGGCGAGATATGACAAAATAATTTATAAATTATCAAGGGTGCATGAGGGAGCAGGGAGTGAGGAGGAGGGAAAATGAGGGGCTTAGGTAGAGCAAAGGTTTTGAGAATGATGAGGGCAATAAATGTACAAATGTGCCTTACACAATTGATGTATATGTATGGATTGTGATAAGAGTTGTATGAGCACCTAATAAAACCATTAAAAAACAAAACAAAAGCACTGTATCAGGAGCAAGAGCACAATTTGGGAAACAATTTTTATCAATGACATATTGGACAAAGGTCTAATTATGAAAATATAAAAACTGTACATCTCAATAATGAGACGCCATCAAGAAATGGGAAAAAAGGTATAAACAGACAATTCACCAAAACAGTTGAGTAACACAAGATAAAATGCTCACAATCATTAGCCTTCAGGGAGATGCAAATTAGAACACAATAACACCTTACTCCCACAGTGCCAGCCCAAATCAAAGAAACAGAAAACAAATAATGGGGAAGACATGGAGCAATGGGAACACGTATGAACTGCTGTCTGACTTATAAATACACAAAGCCACTGTGGAAAACGATATGGGGTTACGTAAATAACCAGAAATTGAAATTCCATATGATCCAACAATACCACTATTAGGCTTCATGGATTATATATGTGTGTGTGTATATATATATCAATAACAAATTAAAAGATAAAATTCAATATAAAAAAGATTAGAAAGTACAATAGATTTAAAATGAGTCAAAAAGGAACTCAGAGGGTAAAGGGTTATAATTTAATCTAACGGCATCTAAAACAATTCACTTTCCAGTGCATTCTACATGATACAGCAAAGACATTCACATTCTTGGTCTAGGGTGAGAGTAGATTTTCTTCAGTTCTTTTAAGAGTTAAAGTACATTAACATGGATCAAAAGGGACATCAAATGTAAAATCAGATTTGTCTTGATATCAATGTGTATACACACACAGGATGAGTCTTATCAAGATTTCGTAGGCTCTATATTCATGATTTCCTGCAGGATACCCAGTGTAGTCATACAATGAGGAAGACATTTTGTTCAACCCAACCCTCATATCCAATTAGTGAATCACTGCTTAACTTATGGGCTTTGTAAAACAGAACACAATTTGATGCCAGAAGTCACTAAATGCATATGTATCTCCACAACCACTGTACTCATGGTTTCTCTGTTGTACTCTATTATCTATTGTCACTTGACTCCCTTCTGGCTAAAGGCCGTCCCACCACAACTACATTAGTTATGATCCCAGTGGTGTTTAATGACACGAGAAGCCAGAGAAGGCCTATACAAAGTCACTATATACACAGAGCTTTCCATCTGCAGGAGATCACTGGTATGTGACATAACTCCCTAGAGACAGCTTTCCCACCTTGATGGAATTTAGAACTTTTTCATTTTTCTGTGTTTCTTTTTGTCAAGAAAACTTAGAAACACAGGTAAAAATCATTAGAGTTACATTGTAACTGTCCTACATATAATCGATGACACCTGAGCTCTGTTTTTTAATAAATAATTTAAAATTTTAGAGTAAATTGATTTTACATTCAACAATTCATACATTGATTGCAGTTCCCAAGATATACCAGCACTCTTTCCACTTCTGCCCCTCCCTGTTTTCCCCTCATAATTATTCATCCTTTCCTGTCCCTTCTTGCTTTCAAGAGTTTTATCCATTAGCAAATGCTGTCCTTTTGATTTTGTACACTTGGTAATTTTGTGGTGTACCTCTCGATTGTTATTCTTCCCCTCCATGCCTGTATGTTTTTTGGCTGAAAGGAGAGTCAGAGGAGGAAGTCCAGTTCCAGGAGTGAAGCTGCTAAGGGCCATTGTTGGGATTGCAAGTGTCCATCAGAGCAGAAAGCCTAGTCTATGCTTTGGGGTTTTGTTCCACTTTGTGCTCCCTCTCTCCTCAGGTCCCTCTTTTGTGATCCTTTTCAAGTAATTAGTGGTAGCTGGGCACCATCTAGTTCTCCTGGTCTCAAGATTGTGGAGGCTGAGGTTTGCTGTGGTCCATTCATCTGGACTAATTGTTCTCAATCGTCTATTTCCTTCATTCTTATTTTCTGTTACTATTGTTCTGTCTGGGGGGTGGGGGGTTAAAAAGAGCATTAAGGTGGGCATCTGGGTGGGCACTCTACTGCTTGGTATAGCTGTGATCCAGAAACAGGAGATCGAGCTCTTTCAGGCACTGGAAGCTGGAAGAGAAATGAGGTGCCTATGTGCCCTGGGAAGGTCTGGATGCTCCTCTTCCCCTCACCACAATGGTGGGTCGTCAATAGAAGGACAGCAATTCCGAAACTGAGTAGCCACATTTTAAGTCACAATTGTTTGGTCCCCCACAAAGCCCGGGCCAAACCATATTGCCTTTTCCTGTGCTGAAAGCTTTGTTACACTTACACCATTGAAAGGTTTTCTCATTAAGAATTTTCTCATGTTAAATGATACCTGAATTCCAGATATGATTTCCCACATTTATGTAGTGCAAAAGGCATCTTTCCTGTGTGAAATGTCTGATGTGCTGTGAAGCATTGTTTCTGGCTGAAAGCTTTACCACGTTTACCACACACATGTGCTTTTGCCCCAGTATGAGTTGGCTGATGAATAGTGAGTTCATTCTTCAAGATAAAGGTGTTCCCACATTAACCATATATATGGGGTTTCATTCCTGTGTGAAATTTCTGATGCGCCGTAAGGGATCTGTCTCAGCTGAAAGCTTTACCACACTCACCCCTTTTTTAAGGTTATTCTCTGGTATGAATTTTCTGATGAACAGTGAGAACATCCTTCCTGATAAAGGCTTTACCACACTCAGAACATACATGGGGTTTCTCTCCAGTATGAATTCGCTGATGAGCAGTGAGAACATCCTTCCTGATAAAGGCTTTACCACACTCAGCACATACGTGGGGTTTCTCTCCAGTATGAATTCGCTGATGAGCAGTGAGACTATTCTTCCTGATAAAGGCTTTTCCACAGTCACCGCATACATAGGGTTTCTCTCCAGTATGAATTCGTCGATGAAAAATGAGTTCATTCTTTGTGATAAAAGCTTTTCCACATTCACCACATACATGGGGTTTATCCCCAGTATGAGTTCGCTGGTGAACAGTGAGGTTATTCTTTCTGCTAAAGGCTTTTCCACATTCACCACATACATGGGGTTTCTCCCCAGTATGAGTTCGCTTATAAACAGTGAGGTCAGTCTTTGAGATAAAGGCTTTTCCACATTCACCACATACATGGGGTTTCTTTCCTGTGTGAAATGCCTGATGTGCTATAAGGGATCTCTTTGAGCTGAAAGCTTTACCACACTCACTGCATACATAAGGTTTTTCTCCAGTATGATTTCGCTGATGAGTAGTGAGTTCCTTCTTTGTGATAAAGGCTTTTCCACATTCACCACATACATGGGGTTTCTCTCCAGTATGAGTTCGCTGATGAGCAGTGAGAACAGTCTTCCAGCTAAAGGCTTTTCCACATTCAACACATACGTGGGGTTTCATTCCTGTGTGAAATGTCTGATGTGCTATAAGGGATTTTTTACAGCTTAAGGCTTTACCACACACACCGCATACATAACGTTTTTCTCCAGTATGACTTTGATGATGAGCAGTGAGACCATCCTTTCTGCTAAAGGCTTTACCACACTCAGCACATACATGGGGTTTCTCTCCAGTATGAATTCGCTGATGAACAGTGAGAGCAATCTTCCAGCTAAAGGCTTTTCCACATTCACCACATATATGGGGTTTCTCTCCAGTATGAGTTCGCTGATGAATAGTGAGAGCATGCTTCTTGATAAAGGCTTTTGCACATTCACCGCATACATGGGGTTTCTTTCTTGTGTGAAATGTCTGCTGTGCTGTAAGGCATTGCTTCCGGCTGAAAGCTTTACCACAATTACCACGTACATGGGCTTTCTCTCCACTATGAGTTCGCTGATGAGCACTGAGATCACTGTTCCTGGTGAAGCCTTTCCCACATTCACTGCATACACAGGGCATCCCTGCCACATGAGTTTTCTGATGTTCCTGGAGGTATGATTTACTGTGACAAGCTTTGCCGCATTCCAAGCATGTATATGGTTTTTGTCCTATATGAGCTGTTTGACAATGTGCAGTGAGTTTGAACACTTTGTTGAATTCCTGCCCACACTGACTGCATTCATAGGTCTTATCTTGTACAGCCTCACAGAGGAACCACTCCTTGATGAAGTTTTTCCCACATTTATTACCTATGCCTGGTTTCTCAACTTTGTCAGGTTCCTGATGCTGAATGCTTTGTGACTTCATCCTACTAGATTTTTCACACACAGAGAATTTCACTTCAGTGCCAAATTGGTCTTCTTCAACAATCAAAAAAGTTTTTTCATCTCCATTGAGCACAATTAACTTCTTAATTTGGCTACTACTCTTTTGATTTAAGACTGGAATGATTAAATCTGGTTTGACTGATTTTTCATGTATGCCAAATATCTCATAATTTTCCTTTAGAGGAAAACTGTTTTTGTGCTGATGAAGAATATTTTCCAACGTATTAAATGTATAGAACTGTTTGGTTCTGTCGATGTTCCTTCCATGTTGTGACTGATCCAGCAAATGATCATCAACTTTTGGGATCTCTATAAAAGAACAGAACATTGAAACTCTTCATTATTTTCATTTACAATGGAACCTTGAAAACACCCCTTGATTGATACAAGGTAGCTCTTTAGTGACAGCACTCTTAATGAATGCAAATAAAACACTATGCTTAATGTTTCTTGGACAATGGTGGAAATAAAATTGTGTAAACAATACAAATGGTAAAATCAATGACTGTAGAAACCAGATTGAATGTGAAAATAATGAATGAACATTGATTTGGTAATTGCTTAAATAGGACCATGAAAATATACTAAGAATGTAAATATATGCAAGACACTGAGACCCAAAGACGACAGGGATAGTAAGACCTACTAATTTCAACTGCTAGAGGTCAGTTGTATTCTATCAATCTTCAATGAAAGACAACTCAGTACTAGACAACGTTGGGAACGTGAAAAATGCAGAATGTTCCATTTTTACAGCTATTTATGAAAGGCGTTATGGTACACAAACATTCCTTATGCTTATGGAGCCTGTATTCTAGTATAGTCCTGTGGTGGCTTTCATGCTGCTGTGATTACGGACGCAATGCCATCCGGTATTTCAAATACAAGCAGGGTCACCCATGGTGCACAGGGATTAGTGGAATCTCCAGAAATTCAGACTGGGAAGAGAACCTGTTGATCTACTTTTGGAACAAGAGCCCCTCAGGTTTTAACTTCCTTACGTACAGACAGCAGCAATGATGTGAATGCAGCAATGCTCTGGGACCTTCAGTGTGTGACAAGGCATGACTGAAAATGAGAATAGCTGCAAGCATCCACTAATAATTGACAGATGGAGTGTACGAACTACTATCAAGAAAAATTTGGAACCAATAGTGTAAATTAAATAAATGGAAATCTAATCTCAAAAGACTTAGAGGAGTATTTCGCAAAACTTCTAGGCAAAGTAAGGTCTCACATTCAAAGAAGTACACACTTTAATGTACTATCTGACACTTACTGTGGATGTGATAAGGTTTTTTTGCTCACGCACCTGAAAAACTGCACTATGGCTTTTTTCTAGTACAGACCACAGTTTTCTCCTTGTTCTAATTGGGAGAAAGCTTCTGTAGAGACAACTAGATAACCAGCTGATGAGAAATTACAGAACCTCAGACACCAAAATTAAGCTTAAGTTTGTGAAGTCTGCAAAATGTTTTATTTATGGGATAATAATGCTCAAAGCAACAAAGTATAGGGTGTTCTCTCAAGGGTAGAAGACTGTACCACTAACCTAGCACCATAACAAGAATGCAATGAGAATCGCTCTCTTTGAGAAAACCAAATTTTATGCAAAGATTTTAACACTTAAGGTAGTATTCTCCTCACCAATGGAAACCAGGTTGCGATAGTTCTCCAACATCACATTCTGATATAATGTCTTCTGAGCAGGGTTCAGGAGCTGCCATTCCTCCAAGGTGAACTTTACAGCCACATCGTTGAATGTCAGCGATTCCTGTAGTTAGAGTAGTCTGTTTAATACAGTATTTTCTGGTTGAAGATTTAAAAACATATCTTACAGTAATAAAAACTATTCTATGACAGTGCATTCAACAATGTGTGGTAAACTGAAGATTTGATACAGAGTATTTGACTTTATTTTTAAATTTCAACTATAGCATGGAAAACAAGCCTTATTTAGAGAAAGATCTCCATGGTTCTGAGATACAAATGTTTTGAAATACATTTTCTCCAGGCCAAATAATGTGGGTGTGTGTTTCCCCCCCTAAACGCCCCCTCCTAGCCCAAACACACTCCATTAAGGAGCAGCCTTAAAGAAGCTATCACAGTAGAAGAATCATTTCTGGGTCTGGCTACTTCACTATGCCTGAAGGTTATCTGTAGATGAGAGCAATGAGGTACTACAGTCAAGCCACCATAAACATAGTAAACTCCTGGGCATGGCTCAGGGTGGGGATAGGGGGTTTGAGGTCAACTAACACTAGGTCCAGATGGTGACTTGCCTCCTTGTTTACTATATTACCTGCTTATGACATTATCCATCAACTATGTATATGTTTAACTGTGTGACATGCATGCCTTATCAATGATTTCTAAGCTACATTATATATATCCATTGAAAAATATACACCCATTTGTCTTCAGCGATCCTATCATGGAGGTGTGCAGTCAATGATATGATTTTTTGTTCTTTGATGCCTGGTAACTGATCCCTTTGGGACCACTCGATCACACAGGCTGGTGTGTTCTTCCATGTGGACTTTGTTGCTTCGGAGCTAGATGGCCGCTTGTTTATCTTCAAGCCTTTAAGACCCCAGTCACTATCTCTTTTGATAGCCGGGCACCATCAGCTTTCTTCACCACATTTACTTGTTCACCCACTTTGGCTCCAGCCATTGTGTCGGGAGAGTGAGCATCATAGAGTTCCAATTTAATAAAAGAAGGTATTCATGCATTGAGGGAGTGTTTGAGTAGAGGCCCCAGGTCCTTCCGCCACCTTAATACTTGACCAATAAATATAGACACATAGATCTATTTCCCCATCCTCCTATATATATTTGCATGTACATGTCTTTGTCTAGAACTCCATGAATGCCCTTTGACTCCTAGCTCTTTCCTCCATCTCCCTTGACTTTCCTCCTGCCCTACTACCATGCTTCATCGCCACCTGGGCTAGAGTATACCTCTTCTCTAAGCAACCTTACACTTGATCATTTCCCACCAGGCCTGCCACTCCCCCTTCTCTACCCTTTGGGGTCCCATGTTTTTCCCTTGTCCCTGGGTTTGTTAACACCACTTCCTTACCCCCACTACCCCCCCACCCCAAGTCCCCCCGGAACTGTCGGTCCCGTTGTTTTTCCTCCAGATAGTTCATCCAGCCTGTCCTATTCATACAGACGTGTGGAGTCACTAACATGCACGAAAACTAGACAGAGGAAATCAAAGCAACAGTATACAACCAGACAACAAAACAACAAAAACAAACCACTGACAAAGAACAGAACAAAACAGTTCACAAGAGAAAAGCTTGTAGTTAGTTCAGGGATCGTTTGCTGGCCCTTAGGAGTGTTTTCCAGTCCAGTCTGTTGGGGCACCACGCCCTGGCCCCAAAGTCCACTTTCAGCATTCCCTGGGGACCTTGCCACTCCATTCCCTTGCTGTTCTGCTGCACTCCCCCAGTGATTTGCCTCGGTGTGGTGGGATCAGGTCAGGTGCAATTCCCACACTGTGTCTCCGGTGCTATCCCCTGTATCGCCCTTAGTCACTGAGGGGCATCATGTCTCATAGTGGGGCCAGCCATGTTGTTCTCTCTGTGGACTGGCTGCTCTACTCAGGAACATCATCATCACGGCCTGGTGGGCCAGGCAGTGCTCCACTCTCTCCTCCTGCCCCTTCATCTGCTCCCGTGTGCTCTGATCAAATATATCCATCTCCCAGAGCTGCAGAGTCAATGTCGTCCTTTGGAACAAATTCTTTTCGGGGGAGGGGCAGGAATCCACTTAATTTATGGTGCTGGGGCCAGCCTCCCAGACCTCTCCACCGGCTCCCTCCTCCACGCCAGGATATTGCAAGCAAATGTGGTGAAGAAAGCTGATGGTGCCCGGCTATCAAAAGAGATAGTGTCTGGGGTCTTAAAGGCTTGAAAGTGAACAAGCGGCCATCTAGCTCAGAAGCAAATAAGCCCACATGGAAGAAGCACACCGGCCAGTGCGATCACAAGGTGCCCAAGGGACCAGGTATAAGGCATCATTCAAAAAAAAAAAAGATATAAGTGTGTGTATGTATGTGTATATATGTGTATATGTATATGTATATATATATATATATATATATATATATATATATATCATATTAAATGACTGGGGAAGCGCAGAGTGGAGACCCAAGGCCCAAGTGTCGGCCAATGGAGATCCCCTCATAGAGGGGTTTAGGAGAGGAGATGGATTAATTAGGGTGTGAGGTAGTATCGATGAAGAACACAGCTTTCCCCCAGATCCTGGATGCTTCTTCCCCCCAACTACCATGATCCGAATTCTACCTTGCAGGGCTGGATAGGGCAGAGGCTGTACACTGGTACATATGAGGGCTGGAGGTACAGGGAATCCAGGGTGGATGATACCTTCAGGACCAAGGGTGTGAGGGACGATGCTGGGAGAGTGGAGGGTGAGTGGGTTGGAAAGGGGGAACTGATTACAAGGATCCACATGTGACCTCTTCCCTGGGAGAGGGACAGGAGAGAAGGGGGGAAGGGAGACTCCGGATAGGGCAAGATATGACAAAATAATGATGTATAAATTACCAAGGGCACATGAGGGAGTGGGGAATGGGGAGGGAAGGGGGGAAAAAAAAAGAGGACCTGATGCAAGGGGCTTAAGTGGAGAGCAAATGCCTTGAGAATGATTGGGGCAGGGAATGTATGGATGTGCTTTATACAATTGATGTATGTATATGTATGGATTGTGGTAAGAGTTGTATGAGTCCCTAATAAAATGTAAAAGAAGAAAAGAGAAAAAAAAGATTAGGGCAAAGACTGTACAGATGTGCTTTATACAATTGATGTATGTATATGTATGAACTGTGAAAAGAATTGTATGAGCCCCAATAAATTGTTATAAAGAAAAATATATTCACTCTCAAGTCCTGTGCACTGCTGTCAGTGTCTATTTAATATTTCCCACAATCATTGTCACCCCTGTGGACCGCTGAGTGCTGGGGACACTCATACCCCAATAATAATGTACCCACTCATACAATTAGAATTTTGAGTAGCAGTGAAAGGATCTGAAAGAGCTAGAAGTAGTACTCAATACATAAAACGACACCAGTTTATATTGACAAACAAGTTTGCAGTACGCTGGGAAATGGAATCAGGAGTCTTAGCATTGTTACCATTATGCAAGGCTCTGTACCTTCCGTGGCACGAGCTATCAGGCTTAGTTTACAGGTGGGAGGTCAAACATACCTCAGATCTTCTTACACAAGTCATTCCACCTACACCACTCTTTGTCTCTCTTCTGGATGTGATAATCCATTTCTATAGCCACACAAAACTCATAGATCAAAGTTGTTTATTAATGAAAAAGGTACAATTCAGGATCAGGACCAAGAAGCAACAGATCAGGACCAAGATCAGAAAGCTCATAGACAAAATCTTTGACCTGCCATATTTCATCACATGCTCTCCAATGGGCCCCTCCTAGTTCTGTTACCATTGGCTCGACCTCTGGAGCCCTCCTAGTCTTGCCTGGGCACAGAAGGTGCAAGGTTGGCCAAAGAAGCCATCATATCAAGAGCGAGAGGGAGGGAGAGAGAGAACTGCCTGCCAGCATGGTTGAGAAGAAACAGTGAGACATTGGCCTGTCACCTGACCTGTTGATTTGGTTTTGTTGCTCCTGCAGCCACAGAATTCAGAATGAATCCATGGGTTGCCAGCTTCCAGAAATGCATGAGCCATGTCCTTGATATCCCTGCAACTAGGAGGCACCCATGTGACCTGATTTGAGAGTTTCCTCCACTCCAGGAACCAACAGCCTGCTGGGTGACCTTTCAATGTGGGTCCCTCAGCCCCTGCAACCTATTCCCTGACCGGATACTACAACTTCACCTTGTAGTGAAGTGGACTGTTGTCTGACCTAATGATCTGGTTCATCAGCTTTTGGAAACACATCCATGAGGACAAACCTCCAGGCTGACACCTCACTTATAGATTTGGGACTCACCAGTCTCCACATCCTGCAGACTTATTTACTTGACGGCTATTTGGTTTTGTGAGATGCTGGAGGGCAAATCATAGAATATCTTGAACCTCTACCTCATAGGGACTGGTCTACTGCTGCTCCTGCACAATGAACTGTAATAATCAGGGGTCAAGAGTTGTATCAATGGAGATAAGGACCAGGGCAGAGGGACATAGTGACAGAGCCAAAGGTGACAGGTCCAGAAAGCGCTTTTAAGGCAAGATAGTGGGACAGGCAGGTAAGATCAAGAGAAGGAGATCCCCAAGGAGATGAGAGGAGCCTACACAGATAGAACAGAGAAATGAGCCTACCTTTAGGGCAAAATGTCTGAGAGGGACAGACAGAACAGGCCTGCCCTGAAGAAGAGCAGATTTGCCTACATGATTCTTCAATATGAATCCTAATATGTAGCCTTATTGATTCTCATACCAAGTTATATTCTGCTACTTAATAAAACTTGTACCTGTGACCCTGGAATGTAATTTGTACATGGCCACTGCAACAATTAATGAGCTGAGAAGGAGAGGACTGTGGGAAAGTTAACTGGTGTCAGAAGTGGAAAAGTATTGGAGGGTATCAGTATATTTAAGTTCTGCCTCGCATGAATCAGGGCTGAGGCTGACGGTTGACTCTGTCCTACAACTATAGTTTGAGGAGGCGAGAAGCTGTCAACCATTTTAGAACTCCTATTGCTACAATGCCCATTTCAGAGGCATTGATGAGAAGGCTGCTGTTTGGGAGAATATGTAACACATCACCTCAGACAGCATGAAAGAAATTTACAAAGACAAAAATCCCATGGAATACTGAACTCTCCTAAAGAAGTGATCTTATTTGTCCTTAAACACTAGGCCTTACCTGGAGATCCCCTCACAGAGGGGTCCAGAGAAGGAGATGAGTCAGTCAGGGTGCGATGTAGCACCAATGAAGAATACAGCTTTCCCCCAGATCCTAAATGCTTCCTTCCCCCCAATTACCATGATCCGAATTCTACCTTGCAAGTCTGGATAGAGCAGAGGTTGTACACTGGTGCATATAGGAGCTGGGGGCACAGGGAATCCAGGGTGGATGATACTTTCAGGACCAGTGGTGTGAGGGGCGATACTGGGAAAGTAGCAGGTGAGTGGGTTGGAAAGGGGGAAACGATTACAAGAATCTACATGTGACCTTCTCCCTGGGGGATGGACAACAGAAAAGGGGGTGAAGGGAGACGCCGGACAGGGCAAGATATGACAAAATAATAATTTATAAATTATCAAGGGCTTATGAGGGAGGGGGGGAGCGAGGAGGGAGTGGGAAAAAGAGGACCTGATGCAAAGGGCTTAAGTGGAGAGCAAATACTTTGAAAATGATTAGGGCAAAGAATGTACAGATGTGCTTTATACAAATTATGTATGTGTACGTATGGATTGTGGTAAGAGTTGTATGAGCCCCTAATAAAATGTTTAAAAACAAAAAAAACTAAGCATTAGCGTTGAGTCTGATGGGTTGTCAGGTCTATTTGGGTCCTCCCTTGGGACATCTTTGCTCTGCTCTCCTTGCTGTTCTGTTGCATGCCCATAGTGTTTTGACTCGGTGTCGTGGTGCCAGATCAGGTGCAATTCCCAGTGTCTCCAGTGTTGTCCCCTGTAGGGCTATGGGTTAGTGATGTTTCTCATGTCTCATAGTGGGTTTGGCCATATGGTCCTCTCTGTCCATTGGCTGCTCTGAGCAGGAATATCGTCCTTAAGGCTTGTGGGCCACGATGAGCTCCACTCTCTCTTCCTCCATCTTCATTTGCTCCCAAGTGCTTGTATCAGACATATCCCTCTCCCTGAACTGTAGCTTCAGTGCTGTCCTATGAAGAAAATTCTTCTGGGGGGAGGGGAAAACACTCCTAAAGGTCAACAGAGAGACCTTGAACTATTTACAAGCTTTTCTTTTTGTCACTGTTGCTTTGCTGCAGGTCTATTTAGATAAGAGGGGCTAGATAAACTAGCTGGAGGAGAAAACAACGGGACCTACAGTTCTGGGGAGACATGGGTGAAGGGAAGCTGGGGGAAAGGAAGTAGTGTTACAAACCAGGGACAAGGGATCAACAAGTGATCCAATATCAGTGGAGAGCAGTAAGAGGACTGGTGCGGATTATCAAGGAAAATAAATGACAGTGGGACAAGAGGAAAGTAAAAGGAAATAGAGGAAAGAACTGGGAGGCACAGGGTATTTATAGAGGTCTAAATACAGGAATGTATATACGTAAATATATTTACATAGGATTGGGATATAGACCTATGTGTATTTATTTATAGGTTTAGTATTAAGGTAGCAGATGGACATTGGTCCTCCACTCAAGTACTCCGTTAATGCAAGACCAGTTTGTTCTATTAAACTGGCATTCCATGATGCTCACCTTCCTAACATGATTGCTGAAGAAAAAGTGGGTGCATAAGCAAATGTGGTGAAGAAAGCTGATGATGCCTGGCTATGGAAAGATACAGCATCTGGAGTCTTAAAGGTAAATAAGCAGCAACCTAGCTCAGAACAACAAAGCCCACACGGAAGAATCACAGCAGTCTGTGTGATCACGAGGTCTGGATGCATCAGTTATCAAGCATCAAAGAACAAAAAATCATATCATTGTGAATATGGGGGGGAGGGGTACGGTGTGGGGACCCAAAGTCCATCTGTAGGGAACTGGACATCCCCTTACGGAAGGGTCGTGAGGAGACGAGCCAGTCAGGGTACAATGTAGCAATGATGAAACATGCAACTTTTCTCTAGTTCTTCAATGCTTTCTGCCCTCCCTATCATGATCCCAATTCTACCTTACAAATCCGCCTGGACCAGAGAATGTACACTGGTACAGATGGAAACTAGAAACAGGGAATCCAGGACAGATGAACTCTTCAGGACCAGTGCTGAGAGTGGTGATACCGGGAAGGTGGAGGAAAGGAGGGAGCAAGGGGAAACAGATTACAAGGATCTACATGTAACTCCCTCCCTGGGGATGGACAACAGAAAAGAGGGTGACGGCAGATGTCGGACAGTATAAGACATGACAAAATAACAATAATTTATAAACTATCAAGGGTTCATGGGGTGGGGGGATGAGGAACTGATGCTAAGGGCTCAAGTATAAAGCAAATGTTTTGAGAATGATGATAGCAACAAATGTACAAATGTGATTTTATGAATGAATGGATTGAGATAAGAGTTGTATGAGAACCCAATAAAATGAAAGAAAAAAAAAAGAACAATGAATATGAGTTGAAAGATAAAGACATCCAAAAAATCCTTAGTGGCGTATTATAGTCAATGTGATTCCCTTAGTTTTAATCCTATGACGAATATATTCCTAATCTTCTCAAATCCAATGGTGAAGTCAGAGTCAAAGTTTATCTCTAACTTCTACTATTTCACATTTCTACTTTTCCAAGGAACCGAATCAGTATAATTCAGGTTACTACACTTCCAGGAGGAAATACAGAAAAGGATCACCTGAGTCTTGGTCATTTTCTTTGGTCTTTAGGACACAGCCGGCAACTGGGAAGCTCTATGTTTGTCTTATCTCGATCAGCGCGAATGATGTTCACAAACTTCAATCACTCATGAGGACATCCCAGAAATAGTAACACCCAATCCAGGCACGACTTCCTCCTTCATTTCAGCTGCGGGTGATTCAAAATCTGCATGCAGGCTGATGGGAGAATACAATGTGAGTAATACATAACCCGTAGGTCCAGATGCTGTTACAGTTCTGTTCCTCTTCTTACACAAAGTCCCCAATACTGTTAACTGTTCCTTATTGAGTGACAGAAAACACGTGTGCAGAATGAGCAATAAAATCTAAAATTCATACTTTTCAGACATGTGAGTAAAATATGACTTTAAGTAAATAGATTGCGCAATCAAATATACATGTCAAAAAGAAGAAACAAAAAAGCTGGATCCCTACCTCACAACACACAAAATTATCAATTCTTTACTGTGTGACTCTGAAGGAGAATAAAAAATTAATGAACCTTCAAGATGATTATATTAATTAAAGCATCTGGAACATTTAAAGTGGGTTGTATAAAGAGCTATTATAAACTGATGATTATTTTCTAGAGGAAATATAAATTGTACAATCACTTTAGAGACACTTTAAAGCTCATCAACAAGTAGAGTTAGATGGATAAGCAGGCAATGGGACACAGGAGAATGGCTCTACAGAGTTTCAGAGACTCTAAAGCCATGACAGACAGTTAGGGGGTTTGTACTTCTGACTATGAGGTTAGCAGTCCAACTCTTAACACATGTCAACACCAGGGCTTAATAGTAAACACATATCCATGGTGAGGAGGGTGTAAGAGGCCTGGTAGGGCTTGATCAAGGGCAATGTAACCTAGAGGAATTACTGAAACTCAAATGAAGACTTAGCATGATAGTGGGACAAGAGTAAAATAAAAGGAAATAGAGGCAAGAACTGGGAGGCAAAGGGCATTTATAGAGGTCTAAATACAAGAATGTATATATGTAAATATAATTATATGATGATGATTGAGAAATAGACCTACATGCATTTATTTAGAGGTTTAGTATTAGGGTAGCAGATGGACATTGGGCCTCCACTCAATAACTCCCTCAATGCAAGAACACTTTTTTCTATAAAACTGGCATTCCATGATGCTCACCTTCCCGACATGATCGCTGAAGACAAAATGGGTGCATAAGGAAATGTGGTAAAGAAAGATGAGGGTGCCTCGCTATCAAAATATATAGTGTCTGGGGTCTTAAAGGGTTGAAGATAAACAGGAGGCTATCTACCTGAGAAGCAACAAAACCCCCATGGAAGAAGCACAGCAGCCTTGAGATCACAAGGTGTTGATGGGCCGGGCATCAAAGAACAAAAAATTCACCTCATTGTGAATGAGGGCAAGGTGGACAGTGGAGACCCAAAGTGCATCTGTAGGCACCTGGACATCCCCTTACAGAAGGGTCACAGGGAGGAGATGAGCCAGTCAGAGTACAGTGTATCAACAATGAAACATATAATTTTCCTCTAGTTCTTCAATGCTTCCTCTCCTCCACTATGATCATCCCAATTCTACCTTACAAATCCGCCTAGACCAGAGGATGTACAGTGGTACAGATGGAAACTAGAAACACAGGGAATCTAGGACAGATGAATCCTTCAGGACCATTGGTGAGAGTGATGATACGGGGAGGGTGGAGGGAAGGAGGGAGAGAGGGAGAATCAATTACAAGGATCTACATGTAACCCCCTCTCTGGGAACAGACAACAGAAAAGTGGGTGAAGGCAGACGTCAGACAGTGAAAGACATGACCAAATAACAATAATTTATACATTATCAAGGGTTCATGGGGTGGGGGGAATGAGGAGCTGATACCAGGGGTTCGAGTAGAGAGCAAATGTTTTGAGAATGATGATGGCAACAAATGTACAAATGTGCTTGACACATGGATGGACGTATGGATTGTGATGAGTTGTAAGAGCCCCCAATAAAATGATTTAAACAATAATAGTAATGACAGAACAAAGTGATGACAAAAATCACTGAGGAATTCCTGTGTCATTGATTTACACCATTCTCCTGGAGGTAAGCTGAATGAAATTCTCTAAGATCCACACAGCATGTCTTATGGCTCAGTATTTCCCAAACAGACTCAAGTGTGAGGGCATCACACAGTTGTTCAGGTGTGAGTGACGATGTGCCTGTCAAAACTCGTGTAAATCATTTATCACTCTACACTGAGTGGTCAACTGTAAGAAAAGAGGATCCAAGCAGAGCAAATGATCTGTGAGAGTTGAATGGCTTGCAAGATGCTAAGAAGGTCTATGATCAATTGAATCAAGATGAAACTCCATGGGAAACTTCAAGGCTAACTGTAAGACAGATTAAAGTTGAAGGTTCTGGTAGCTAGACAACAAAGGATTCACACAGTATGAATAAACACTTCACTTTTTCTGTTTGTTTAAGTTCAAGTTATTGGTGCAGACATGACAATGGTTGTGAGAGTACATTACTAACATTTTCTATGAGACCAGTAATAACCTGATACCAAGGACAGATAATAATACTTTAAGAAAATTGTAGACCAAGATTGAAAATGGATCTACATGAAAAAGTTCTTAAAAATATTGGGAACTGAGTGAGACAACACATTAAAATAATTAATATACCATGATTAATTGGAAACTGTCCAAGAGTTGATTTAACATAAGAAAATAAGCACTGTGATATAGCAAATAATGCAAAAAATTAATGATCTAAATAGATACATGAAACATACCAATCAAAGGCTTTTCATGTTAAAAAAACACAACTCTATAAATCTAACACAAAACAGATATAGTTCAATATGTTAATATGCTAATATACAATCTTATTTTTTGAAAAGTCAAACTGTCACATTTAAAGGAAAGAGAAAAACCCCACCTCAGAAAAAGGACAAACATAGATATCCAATTTCATTACTGATATTAAAAAATGACTGTATGTTCTAACTAGAGCAATCACAATGAGATTTTTTTAAAGGAAGAAAAGGGGCTTCCAAAAATAAATTAAAATTCCTCTAATCATAAATTAATGATCATATCCATAAAATATTCAAGATATGCCATCAACAGCTAATAAATATAAAAACATAGTAAGATATATTTCAACACATAAAAATAACTTTTGGTACTTTGCTCACTAACCAATAAGTGCTAATCAAAAACTCCCAAACCATTAAACCTTACACCTTAGCATGCTGAACATCCTCACAACACACTGATAATCTCTTAAAACACTGAACCCCTAACTACAGGAAAAGCTCCTTACCATCCGGAATGTCTATCACACCCTGAACATTCATTGATACCCACATCCAATGAAAAAAAAATAAAACACCAGACACTCTAAAACTAGCCTTATTCATTTAATCCCATTTTTAAAATCAGGAACACAGCTTTGAATATATTCTATTATCTGAATCCTAACTTTAAGATCCAATGTCTCAAATTCACAAGCCAAACTTACAAACACATAAACCCAACTCAACTCCAAATATAGGCTGTTAGGCAGGACAATCCTAAACATAAAGCCCTTTAAACTGTCCACTAACACCTGACTCTTACCTCATGACACTTTTGTTCTATTTCTATCCATTGACTCGCGTTTTTGAACAGGGAACATTATTCCCAGGATCTAGAATCCAATCTTACCTACAGACTCTGCCTCTAGCACTTTACAACCCTACACCGAACCCAAATCTAACCCATCAAGAAACTCACATTGCTAATTATGTATGTGGAACAGTCTTCTCTCTCAGATTTTACCTCCACGTAAGGAACTAACCAGGAATCACAAGCAAATTTCAGCAAACTTTTAAATCATTTGTGTCTGATTCACGGTAGTTGGCAAAATAAAGTGGCTTATAAATGTTTATATGTGATAAATAGTATGTCCAAGGGCTATCACAGGTCTCTTGTGGATCTCCCCTCTACTGTGTCCTGGCCTCAAGCAGCCTTTTCTGCCCTTACACAAATGCAGCGATGTGTTAACCAGTAAGCAAGGTACCGGAGGGTTCAGTTGTATTTATTTACTAATTTGTAAATCTCAGTTTCAAAACCCATGTTAAATAAGGCATATTCATTACTTGTTATTCTGCCATTGTCCCCTCCTGCTGCTCACTCCCAGTGGACACTCATGTCACAAGAGATGTAGGGGGGAGAAAATTTAAGGTGCATGCATTGAAACCACTGTATCCATGTTTCAAAACTAACACTGGCCCAGACCTAGGGAAAGGTCCAGAGAAAGATTTTGTTTACCCCCTCTACCAGCGTTAGCTGGTGGCCTTAAACTATTTGGCTCCCTGCGTCCTTTAGATTGGTGTGAGCCAATAACTTAACCACACAGGACATACAGCAAGTGGGGCTCTATCTTCACCCCCATACTTGAAACGTGTCAATCCTATGGACACCCTCTGTGTCCAGTGACAGGAACTCCCCCTCAGAGCACACTGGGGTTCTTCACTCATGGAGAAGTAAGTCCTCAAAGACTGTCTCAGGATAACAGCAGCAGGCCAACTCCTCTCTGACCTTCCCTGTGAAATGCTGACCAGGCTCCCTGGGCACATGGATATCTCAATAAACTCTGCAGTGAAAGTGAGGCCTTGGTGTAGACAAATCAACAAATAAGAAGTCACTAGTGGATGTTTCAAAATCAGGATAATGGCACAGGACTGAGTACCTTTGATCTCATTCCCAGAGGCTTCAAGAGGCAAAAGGCAGAGTTCCTCCCTGAGCCTGTCATACATACCTATTGGCTGAGGGTACCTGGCCTAGGATAAGGCCCTCTGCCCAGGTTCCAGGATCTGTTACCTTCCAGGCAGCACAAAATATATAACTAAGAATGCTCTATTAACTTCCCACACATCATAGCCTGATCTAAGACCCACATCTGCCCCCATTTCAGCACCTCGAATTATCTGTCTCCAGGCTCACCTGGGTTCCAAGCACAAACTGGGAAGTAAAGGGGTGGTGAGGGACAGATTAAATGGTGATTACCCAGAAATTACGTCAGCATGATCAACAAATCAATATAATTTATTCTCCAGTACCTTGCTTATTGGAACAGCCATGCTTGGGTTAGTCCAGATGAAGCTAGAGTAGACCCAAGGTTGATGACGGTAGGTTGCTTCTGGGGGGTGTTCTTAGAAAACACTGGGCAGCATTGGGAACACCTTTGATCACAGACACACACAGGAAACACTAAACAGGTAGCAGATACGAACTACACCTAAGTGAAGCCGAGTGAAAGTAAGAGACCATGGAAACTATTTAACATCAAATAAGTGTATACTCATGACTCTGGAGGAGCCTAGGGGAGACTTGGGGCAGCCTCAGAGCTGTGCCCCCTCTGCATTCCTCTTCAGTAATCACTGACGTCCTGGGTGTGTCAGGCTCCACGGCAAGGCTTGCAGTGGACTGCCCAATATAACCTGATGCTTGTGCTAAGAATATGCAGACTCCAGGAAGAGCTGACTGACCAGTTACAGAGGTGTCAAGGATGAGCTATAACTGCAAATCCATAGCTGGAATGTGGGACATGGCCAGCTAGCACTGTGTGAGACACAGTGAGGGAAGTCAGTGTGAACCCAGGGACAAACCTCACGTTCAGGAATGGGCTACAGGGATGTTTATGATCAAGTGAGCACAAGAACCAGGCTCTGAGGCAGGGAGAGATGGGTTGTCAGGGTGGGTTTCCTGTTGTAGTCTTGGAATTCTCAGTTTCATAGTTTCCCCAAGAAAACATCTCTATCTGTATGACTATGTTGCAAAGCCCTGAGATCTATGAATTCATCTATCGGGCTTCCTTAGAAGTTGAAATAATCTGTATGTGAACTATTTGTCTTTAGAGATCATCACTTCGGTCAGAGCCAGTTTTCATTTAAGAGAAAGTATAGAAATCGATGACCAGAAAAGAAGGTGTTAACTGCAGGTCTGAAGGGAGGGATCTCCCTTAGGTTGTAAACAAACCCTAGAAAAGCAGCTGCCTTAGAGGAGTGCTGAACGTGTCTTGTCATTCTGCGCCTATCTCTCATAGCTGTGAATATAACATGTGCAATAGGGAAATGTTACTGTCCTACAGCAAGGTCACAAGATCTACTCCAGCTCTATGAAGGTTCCCTAACAGCTGTGAACACCCTTCAAACAGTGAAGATGTATGTGTACTGACTGATAGACAATGAAATTGCAATAATCAAGTTGTACTCTAAACCCTTTCCGAAGAGACGGGCACACAATTGCAAGCGAGTTGCCTTTCAGAATAAAACAACTCTTTTAAACATGATTGAAGAAAATACAGCATGATAAAGATTACAGCATTTAACTTACAGAAAAGGACGTACAAAATTATTGAGATTAGGACCCTGAAACAAGGAATTTCTTTCCACCCATTTTATGATGAATCATGCATTTAGAGTCCTATATTTTTCTGTAGTGTTGAAGCTACTTATATACTGATGAATTTGTGAACTAAAACAAGGAATTTCTGTGCACATAATGACTACATAGTTACATATATAGACACATATATGTATATGATACATACACATGTATTGAGCTGGACAGCAGAAAGGGTTGATTCCCACTGCAAAACTAAAGTTTAGGGACTGGAACACAACAAGCCATGGATGCTCCAGTTAGCATTGGACCCATGGCGTCTGGGTTGGATATTCTCTTGATAAAGTTTACCTTTTTAAAAAATGTTTTATTAGGGGCTCATACAACTCTTATCACAATCCATACATACATCAATTGTGTAAAGCACATCTGTACATTCATAGCCCTCATCATTTTCAAAGCATTTACTCTCCACTTAAGCCCTTGGCATCAGGTCCTCTTTTTTCCCCATCCCTCCCCGTTCCCTCTCCCTCATGAGCCCTTGATAATTTATAAATTATTATTTTGTCACATCTTGATCTGTCCGACGTGTCCCTTCACCCCCTTTCTTGTTGTCTGTCCCCCAGGGAGGAGGTCCCACGTAGATCCTTGTAATTGGTTCCCTCTTTCCAAACCACTCTCCCTCTACCTTCCACGTATCGCCACTCACACCCCTGGTCCTGAAGGTATCATCCGCCCTGGATTCCCTGTGCCTCCACTCCTATCTGCACCAGCGTACATCCTCTCTAGTCAGACCTGCAAAGTAGAATTCGGATCATGATGGGGGTGGGTGAGTTTACTTCTTTTTTTTTCTTTTTATTTTAACAAATTATTGGGGCTCATACAATTCTTTTCACAGGTCATACATATACATACATCAATTGTATAAAGCACATCCGTACAGTCTTTGCCCTAATCATTTTTTTCTTTTCTTCTTTTACATTTTATTAGGGACTCATACAGCTCTTACCACAATCCATACATATACATACATCAATTGTATAAAGCACATCCATACATTCCCTGCCCCAATCATTCTCAAGGCATTTGCTCTCCACTTAAGCCCCTTGCATCAGGTCCTCTTTTTTTTCCCCCTCCCTCCCCTTTCCCCCCTCCCTCATGTGCCCTTGGTAATTTATACCTCGTTATTTTGTCATATCTTGCCCTATCCGGAGTCTCCCTTCCCCCCTTCTCTGCTGTCCCTCTCCCAGGGAAGAGGTCACATGTGGATCCTTGTAATCAGTTCCCCCTTTCCAACCCACTCACCCTCCACTCTCCCAGCATCGCCCCTCACACCCTTGGTCCTGAAGGTATCATCCACCCTGGATTCCCTGTATCTCCAACCCTCATATGCACCAGTGTACAGCCTCTGTCCTATCCAGCCCTGCAAGGTAGAATTCGGATCATGGTAGTTGGGGGGAGGAAGCATCCAGGATCTGGGGGAAAGCTGTGTTCTTCATCGATACTACCTCACATCCTAATTAACCCATCTCCTCTCCTAAACCCCTCTATGAGGGGATCTCCATTGGCCGACACTTGGGCCTTGGGTCTCCACTCTGCACTTCCCCCTTCATTTAATATGATATATATATATACATATATTCACATACATATACACATATATACACATACATACACACACTTATATCTTTTTTTTTTTTTTGCATGATGCCTTATACCTGGTCCATTGGGCACCTCGTGATCGCACTGGCCGGTGTGCTTCTTCCATGTGGGCTTATTTGCTTCTGAGCTAGGTGGCCGCTTGTTCACCTTCAAGCCTTTAAGACCCCAGACCCTATCTCTTTTGATAGCCGGGCACCATCAGCTTTCTTCACCACATTTGCTTATGCACCCATTTGTCTTCAGCGATCCTATCATGAAGGTGTGCAGTCAATGATATGTTTTTTTGTTCTTTGATGCCTGGTAACTGATCCCTTTGGGACCACTCGATAACACAGGCTGGTGTGTTCTTCCATGTGGACTTTGTTGCTTCTGAGCTAGATGGCCGCTTGTTTATCTTCAAGCCTTTTAAGACCCTAGTCACTATCTCTTTTGATAGCCAGGCACCATCAGCTTTCTTCACCACATTTACTTGTTCACCCACTTTGGCTCCAGCCGTTGTGTCGGGAGAGTGAGCATCATAGAGTTCCAATTTAATAAAAGAAGGTATTCATGCATTGAGGGAGTGTTTGAGTAGAGGCCCCAAGTCCTTCTGCCACCTTAATACTTGACCTATAAATATAGACACATAGATCTATTTCCCCATCCTCCTATATATATTTGCATGTACATGTCTTTGTCTAGACCTCCATGAATGCCCTTTGACTCCTAGCTCTTTCCTCCATCTCCCTTGACTTTCCTCCTGCCCTACTACCATGCTTCATCGCCACCTGGGCTAGAGTATACCTCTTCTCTAAGCAACCTTACGCTTGATCATTTCCCACCAGGCCTGCCACTCCCCCTTCTCTACCATTTGGGGTCCTATGGTTTTCCCTTGTCCCTGGGTTTGTTAACACCACTTCCTTACCTCCACTACCCCCCACCCCAAGTCCCCCCAGAACTGTCGGTCCCGTTGTTTTTCCTCCAGATAGTTCATCCAGCCTGTCCTATTCAGACAGACCTGTGGAGTCACTAACATGCACGAAAACTAGGCAGAGGAAAACAAAGCAACAGTATACAACCAGACAACAAAACAACAAAAACAAACCACTGACAAAGAACAGAACAAAACAGTTCACAAGAGAAAAGCTTGTAGTTAGTTCAGGGATCGTTTGCTGGCCCTTAGGAGCGTTTTCCAGTCCAGTCTGTTGGGGCACCACGCGCTGGCCCCAAAGTCCACTTTCAGCATTCCCTGGGGACCTTGCCACTCCATTCCCTTGCTGTTCCGCTGCACTCCCCCAGTGATTTGCCTCAGTGTGCTGGGATCAGGTCAGGTGCAATTCCCACACTGTGTCTCCGGTGCTGTCCCCTGTATTGCCCTTAGTCACTGAGGGGCATCATGTCTCATAGTGGGGCCAGCCATGTTGTTCTCTCTGTGGACTGGCTGCTCTACTCAGGAACATCATCATCACGGCCTGGTGGGCCAGGCAGTGCTCCACTCTCTCCTCCTGCCCCTTCATCTGCTCCCGTGTGCACTGATCAAATATGTCCATCTCCCAGAGCTGCAGAGTCAATGTCGTCCTTTGGAACAAATTCTTCTCGGGGGAGGGGCAGGAATCCACTTAATTTATGGTGCTGGGGCCAGCCTCCCAGACCTCTCCACCGGTTCCCTCCTCCACACCGGGATATTGCATTCACACCTTGCGACACTGGTTTGAAGTCTGGTCCCACTTTCCCTGTGGAGATATTAACAATACCCTCCCTTGGGTGGATTAATGCACCATGACCCCAATACCCTTTTCTTCCTTGTATTCATCCTTTTGTTTTCCTTTCCCCACCTCCTCCACCATTGTCTACCATGTACATCCCTGGTTTTGGTCTGGTCTCTTCCATATGCATATGTCAGTGTCTATAGTTTTGTCCTAGACAAGCTAGGCTAACTAAGGTCCCCACCACACTGTGTCATGATGGCGAAAATGTGAATCTGACAAGCTGCTCTTGGAGAAAGGCACATCACAGGGAAAATCTGAAAAGATAACCAACACTTCCCTGACACCGCGTCAATGCTCTGTTCCTCTAGGTCTGTGGGTTTTAGGTGGGTGTGAATCTATTTCTAAAAGAATCATGGTCACCTTGTAAAAAACAGAGCACTTGTATGGCACAATACACATATTCTCTCTGCACCAAAAGTCAACACTCACATTTATAACATGTAAGGAAACTTTACAGTAGACTCATAGTGACACTCGATGTCACTAGTATGATACAAACAGCTTTATATTCATGGGGGAAGCATGACCTGCATGCTCCTGAGAAGAGATTGCTACACCAGTTCATTTAACCAGGTATTCCCCTTACTCAATCCATATATAGAGTAGCATCAATGAGTATGACATTGTCTTTTCAATGAAAATACTCATGCCTACTGAGGCCAGGTTTCTAAAAGTTTCCTTCATCACATGTCTACAGAAGTTTCCTCTAATAAAGATCCAGCAATGCCTATTCTCCCTAGAAGTCCATGGCCACCTGTTCAACTGTCACGGTGTCCAAAAACATCCCATCTATCTGGTTCAGCAAGGTACCATTCACTGCAATATGTGAAAAGGGAGAAGAGGACAGTTCTGGGAAACTGGGACTTCACATGGCGACTAGACACAGGGGTCTTGTTCTATTAAGGATCACCATCAGGGTTTAGCTAGCAACCTCATCCCTTCACTCACTACACTCACTTCCTCACTAATGACATGCTATCCCAACGACTGCATTCTTCTAGCACAATGAGCTTATCTCCGGACAGTTTGTCTGTGACCAAGTGAAAGCTTATTCCTCTCTCTTTTTACGGTTCAGGAAGAGAACAGTCAGATCACATAAATCAGACAAATGATCAGAAACATAAGCCTCGAGATTTATATCCCCTCTTCCACTGGAAGGAGGGAGAAATTCACCTCCTTGCACAGGACCACCTAGAATATTTATCAGAACATGAAGTACAGGGTGAAAGCAAGATAGCAACTGGGAAACACTGCAGAATTTAAATTTTTCCTTGTAACTCTTCATTAGCCATTGGAGAGCTACTGATATGAACCAACAAAGTAGCAACCCAAAGCCCTGAATTCATGGTATTCTCTTGGATGAAGAGCTGGCATATTACCTACTGAAACAGGTCATTATTTGGGGGAAATTATGACATTTTCTGTAGTGCTTCTATGTTACTCCCTTACTTTTCAGTCACTCTATGGTTGCACATTTGTGTATTTTGTACCTTCATGGATAGACTAGGCTATTGAAAAGGGAAATAGGGCGAGAGTGAAAGGTAAACATAGAATATAGGTATTCACAAAACTTTTCCCACTCTGAGACGTAAAGCTACTGTCATGTAATTATTATGGACTGCTCCTGTCAAAACGACCTGGATCCTCACATAAACCCACACTAAGCTCACAGGATATACTGACAAAAGAGCACAATATGTGAAGTATCATAATAGCATGCCCTTTGTGATAGGTAGGTTTATTGTGCCAACCTGGCAAATGAACGTGTGGGAGTAATTGAAGGGCAGAGAGATAAATGGTTTTGCAAGTCTCG
This sequence comes from Tenrec ecaudatus, assembly GCF_050624435.1. NCBI lineage: Eukaryota > Metazoa > Chordata > Mammalia > Afrosoricida > Tenrecidae > Tenrec > Tenrec ecaudatus. The sequence goes on from NW_027457934.1 coordinate 126,029, forward strand.
CCTTTCTTGTCTCTTGCTATGTGATGATCGGACCAGTGTGTGGCTGCCTTAGCTGGTTCTCTGCCTCAATTTGCAAGCTACACTACCTGAGGGACACCTAACCTGTGGAATGTGTCACTGTAGTTTGAGGTTCCTTCAAGACCTGCTTCGCCACACTACTGGAGTACACCTTGTTTGGGCTGGAGACTGTCAGACCCTGTCATCTGGCTGACTGTTGGTGACCTGCCTTGCTATTTGCTGCCTGTGGCTGGACAGTCTGAATTGTTCTACATGGGACTCAGCTGTGTGCTTCCTTGACTTGCACCCGGTGGCCCTCAAGACTGAAAGGACTGCCAGTGCACTAACTGTCTATTGGAAGTGAGTTGCATGGAGCCATTTGTATTGCTGTGTAGATTAATTAGTTGTTTATTTCTTAGCTTATCTACCTATATAAATATACATAAAATTCTAAGGGTCCTGGTTTTATTTCTCTAGAGAACTCTGTATAACATACCCTTCTTTTGGCTGATTGGCAAAAAGTAGTTAAGATTTCAATTTTCTTTTACTTTGACTGAATTTCACTGTGTTTAACTGTTAAACTGTGCAAGGACTTACACACCAGGCTTTGAGATGGGCCACTCCAAGACTTTTTCACATTTACAGATCATGGAAAGCAGACTAGCTGAACATGATGACCGCTAGCGTTCTCTCAGCCGTGAGGCTGGCTTCTATGACTTGTCATACTTTTGTTCCCACTTTTTTCAGGAGAGACCAGTCCCTGGAGAAGGCCATCATGCTTGGTAAGGGAAAAGAGAAGCAAAAAATAGAAAGGCCTTCAACAAAATGGACCAACCCAGAGGCTGTCACAATGGGCTCAAACATGGGGACATTTGTGAGGATGGTGCAGGACAGGGCTGTGCTTCGTTCTGCTATAGTGTTTTAGGTGTTGGAATGGACACGATGACACCTAACAACACCATAGAAAAGGCTGCACTTTGATCTAAAATTTCACAGCACAGCAATAATGTACAGTGACACAAGTGGCCACGGTCACTCTACAATTCTGCTCTGACAGTGGAATGTAAATGTCAATCCAATTAGCCTCTCAAAAGTCTCATCCGCACAGTGCACCAAGTGACTTATTTTAAAGCCTTCACAAGTCTAAGTTCCATTCCTTTATGATGAACAAAAGACACATGCAGTGCTTTGGGGCCAATTCTAAACCGTTTTGAATATAAAACAGTGATTGAAACTGCTCAGTAGTGTTTCCAAGACTCATTCTTTATGGGCGCAAACAGCCTCATCGACCTCCCTTGATGTGCCCGGTTTGCTTGAACCACAGAGGCCATGGTCAGCAACCAATCATTTACACCAATGACCACTAGGGTCTCTCACACAGCATGTTCATGGTAACACAGTGCATTTACCCCACAACCACAATTTTGAAACAATTTCCAAACAGATTTGTTCACATTGGCTCATTTAGTCCTCTTGTGTCTTTTAAGCAGATGTTCTTTTCAATAGGATACAGCTGAAGAAAGTCCCCAACCAGTAAGTACATTTCCGCAGTGCTCAAATGGGGAGTTGTTGAAACAGGTCGGCATGCAGGTCCATGAGTGTACAGCTAAATGCCTGGCAGCTACATTTCCATTCATATGCCATGAGTTTGTTAGTCTGTCAGTCATCAGTTACAGAGGTGATCTAGAGATCTTCTGTGTAGTACGAATAGGAGATGGAAAAAATCAACCAATTGAATTCATCAAACTGGAACTCATTTTCCCCCAAAAGCCATGAGTCTCAGACAAAGACTGCTTACCTCAAGCCCATATATCCGGCTCTTTCATTTATTAGAGTGATTGAGATAATGTAAACAGCAAGCAAACAGATACAACACTGAACACATCAAAACAAAACAAGGCAAATATGTTCTGAGAGGACACACCATTCCAAAACCAAGAGTTCTACCCTGGACACATGAGGTGGCTATGAGTTGAAAATGAATTCACAGCAACTAACAAGAACAAAAACACAAGGTCTAATGGTCTTAACTTTTATGAGAAATGCAACAGAGGTGGAATCTATGCAGTAACACAATCATGTTTACATGTCGTGAGCTAGTGTAGGGAGAAACAAAAATGATCACTTTAGGGAACAGCAAACCCTGGCACGATCAAGATTTTAACAACATGGGAGGGTCCTGTGATGAGTTTGCAAATGCTCAGATTTCAATTACTCAAAGACTTCAACTCTCAATGTACAGGCTGAAGGAGTCAAAGAGCACTCAGGTCTTCATGGCCAGGAAAGGGAAGCTCCATGTTCACTCACCAAATGAAAAGCTCATTAGCAGTAAGAATACATGGAAATGCCCACACTGGAAAAATAAAAAGAGCATGAAGACACACTAGCAAGAAAATAAAACAAAACAAGCAACAATGAATAAGAAATGCAAATGGGAGCTTTCAGGTTAATGATCAAGATGTGAAGAGCCCAAATTCACCATTCCATTCTTAAAGAACAAGGCAGGGTTTCGTTCTGTTGTATATTAAAAAAAAATAACTGTCATTGAGTCAATTCTGACTCAAACCATCCCTATAGGGCAGAGTAGCACAGGCCCTGTGGGTTTCTGAAACCACAACTCTTTAAAGGAGTAGCAAGCCTCCTCTTTCTCCTGGGGACCAGTTAGTGGTTTTGAATTGCTGAGATGTGTGCTTAGCAACCCAACGCATAACCCACTGCATGGGTGCATCGTGTCGTTCTAAAGTGGGGAAACTAGATGGCAGCTCACAACCAGAAAGCTATTCTTTTCACTGCCGCTAATGAATTCATCTAGTTATGACCCAGAGCAAACATCTGTCCTCAAAACAGGGGAAGGACACACAGGTACTCTCTCAGCTGACTTCTACAGTGAAACCATTCTGCGTGTCTGCTTATGGGACACTTTTGTTTAGGGGAGAACTTCGTCCTCTGTGCTTAGTATTCGAATTAATTGAACTCATTGATAACAGTGATTTGAAGGATGTGATGGAATTAACCAAGGGATTAACCAAGAGTTTGTTAATGGAATTAACTAAGGAATTAACCAAGAGTTTGTTCCTAGAGGAGAAAATACCAGACCACAGGGCATCTGGAAGGAGTGTACTTCACATGTTTTAAGAATAGTTAAGCCCCAGGTTGACCAAATGAATTTTAATAAGGATAAAGGATGTCAGAAAGGTGTGTCATTGACTCATCAATGAAGATATACAAAAAGACTGAAGTCAATAAAAAGGTAGCATTTCCAAAACAACTCTCCTCCACAAATAGATCAGTTCCCAAAACTGTTGCAATTTTTTTTTGCACTTCACAAAAGAGTGCACAAAAATGTGAATCTAACTGCATTTAGTGTCAAATAGCCAATAAGTAGTCAAGAATAAGCCATTGACTTGTCCACACAGGACTGCCTGCCACCACATCTGGTCCAACTCACAGCAGAGCTATCAGAGTAGAACTCCCTATGGGACTCCCACGCCTGTACATCTTTACTGGAGCAGGCAGACTCATCTTCTGCGCATGTCTGCCGAGTTTGCACAGCTGCCCTTGCGGGCAGCAGCCCAATGTTTAACCCACTGTGACAAAGGGGTGCTTTTGTTGATATATTCCACATACAATAAAGTACCATTGTAGTAACACATGAAAGACCAACAGAAAAAGAAAAGCAGCCCCAGAGAAAACACTCACCAATTTGTAAGGGAAGCTAATTCATGACACAACAGGCAATACAGGGCTCTGACTGCAAGAACTCACACTTCAAGATGTAGGTCCTTAAGTGGAGTCCCGAGTAATGCGACCAACTGAGTGCTCAGCTATCAAACAAAAGACTGGAGACTGAAGACAAAGTAGCAGTACCTTAGAAGAAATCAACCAACTTCTGAAGTTAGCCACTGAAAAATCTTACAGACCATAGTTTTACTCTGAAACCACATATGGTCACCATGGGGAATCATATGGTAGGAAAAATGATTGATATTTATCCAACTATTACCGAATTGAGATACAAGGAGCTCATTGGTAGCCAATCATTCATGCCTTGAATGCACAAGGGGCTTTCAAAAAGGTCATGGAAAAATGGAATAAAGATAATGGAATTTATTCATGAACCTTTTCAAGCCGCTGCAGATCTGTTCCTAAGAGATTATTCTAAACAGTACAATATTATGCTAAATAGAATGTAATGAATCTTTTTTAATTCCTCAAATACTGTACATCTTATAAATCTTTAGGATACCTGTTCATCTTCCATGCAAACCCAGAAAGAACATTAAGCTATTTATATATAACATTTCTCTTGAAGATCTATTAGAGTTGATATTAATTTTATTCTCTAGCTACTGTAAAAAGTCCAGTTTGGTTACAGTATATTTGTATGATTCATATAAAAACTTGATAGCTGAAAATTAACAGAATGACTATTTTTCTGGGACCTGCAAATTTTACAAATTCAACTGTGTGGTTTCTCATGTTATAGTTAGAAATTCAACTTCACTTTATAGTTTTGAGTTTTCCTTCTCTGAAAGATTTCCAACTTATACAGGTTCTGGCTTTTCAAAGTGTGTGTATGCACACACATGGGTACCTTGCTTTGTTTTTTATGTCCCTGAGCATTACAGATGGTTACCATGGATAAGTGTTCATGGAGCGATTGGAAGTTTGTGTCTACTCAAGAGTCTCCAGGGAAGAAAGTCTGGGTGATGCACTTTGAGAAACCAGTCACTGAAACCCCTCTGCAACATCGCTGTGCTCTGACACACATGGAGTCTCCAGGAGCTGGTGTGGATTTGATGGTGTCTGCTTGATTTGGCTCATTTTAAGGGGAAAGAAATGGATTCTGGCTTTTTTTGCTACCCTCCAGGCTGGCAGTTTCAACCCCACCAGCACATCTGCAAGAGGAAAACGAGGCTGGTTGCTCCTGTGTAGATTTTAATCTTAGACACCTACAGGGGAACACTATGAGTCAGAATTGATTTGTGGCAGTGAGTTTGTTTTGGTGGGTCAGGGACAATCAACGTTTCCAGGTGGCACAAACAGCTTGCACTAGACTCCTCCCTTGGCCTTGATGGGGTAAACAATCTGCATTACCGGGGAAGATCAGATCTGCTTCCACCAATATGATGCTCCAGAAACAGAATGGAACTGTTCTGCTCTGTAACACATGACGTAGCCACGAGATGGATTTACCTCCATGGCACCTAACCAAAGGGGAAATTTAACAAGATCACATATTCATGTCTATGTATGCACATGGATGTCATGTTGAAAATATGACCAAATCAAAATAACAAAAATAATTCCCAAAAAGAATCACCATGTCTATACTGAAAAACATGTCAGCGTGGCCTATCTAAACTAGTCTGTGAAGAAGCCCTACTGCTCCAGTGGTTACAGGACTGGCAGCTCCATGAAATGAAAGCAGTTGTGTCCCATGAGGTGGCCATCTGGTACCACGTGGATTATATTCTAGAAACAATAAGGAGGAGTTTAAGGTGCTATGGCATCACTCCCAGAATCCACTGCAGTGTACAGGGTCACACAAGCCTCTATCAAGAACACTTGGATAAAAGGCTAGAACATTCGAGCATTACCATGCAGTGGGGGCATAGAGAAAATGGTAGCTTATTTTAATAAGATCCTATCTTACGATATGTAAGAGTTATATATCTGGATGTTATCTTGTATTAGAAATAATTATGACACATATTTAAAATGAGGAGCTAGTATTAGGACACAGTTCTTACCCAGTAAATTGAAACAAATTGGTGAAACAGTTAACATATGAAAAAAATAATTCAAAAGGGAAAAAAGAATTTACATACTTAGAATTTGGTTCCAAGAAACTTCTATGCAGGTCTCAAGATTACTCAGGTCCACACCGAAAAGGTCCAAATGAAAACCTTTCCTGGAGCTGGCCGCACTCCAAAGCCCCCTCTGCCTGGCGGTCATATTAGCTACGATCTTGCTTCCCGGGCAGAAAGCACTCAATGGAGGTTTACTCTGTGGGGAGATTGCAATCTCTGTGAGGACTTAAACTATGCGGGGATTTGGGACCGTGCTGCGATGGTACCATTTTGCAAAGCAAGGTGCTGAGAAGTTAAACTCTTAGTAAGGCCACTCGGGTCCCCATGCTCTCAGGCCCGTGACCTGACACGGAAAGGACCGGCCCCAGGAAGAACCCACGCCTTTCGGGAGGGAGGGGTGAGGGTGCAGGCGGAGCTCTGAGCAAGAAAAGCGGCCAGAGGACTCCCGGGCCCAGGGCAGAGGCCTGTAGCCAGCTCCGAAAGGATTTCACTGGAAATGTCCCAGGGGCTGGCGGCGACCTGGAACACTGGCGGACGGGGTGCGGGAAGCGTAACGTCCGCAGGACCCCGGACACAGCTGGGGAGCCAGGCCTGCGGGGACTCCGCACCTGGGCTCAGCACAGAAACACGAAACCCACTCACCCGTAGAAACACGTAGGACGCTCCCACGGATCTTCTCAGGCGGAGGAAGTGGGGTCCTCAGGAAATTGCATCATGTGGGGATAAAGGGGCGGTGCCTATGCGAAGGGGCGGGGCCTGGAGATAATGGGGGAGTTGGGGAGGGCGGGGCCTGGAGGTGAGGCTCAGGGCCCTGAGTGGCAATGGATTCATTCATTGTTAGTCTGGAAACCCTGCTGAAACCTGTCCTCTTTGGGAGGCCCTGCTTGCATTTGGGACGCGTTTGCATTTGAATCACAACAACACACAAGCCCAGACACACAGACAAACTGAAAGGAACGTGGTGGGTGGAAGGCCTGCTTCCCAAGTGGGAACTTCACCAAGAGACAATCCAGCTGCTAGGACCACAGACCCACGCTGACAGCGTCTGATGCCATCTGCTCCCCTTGACCACGGCTCTCCTGGCTTCCGCCTGAACGCTCCTCAACCACCCAAGTCGAAGAAGAGGCCCGACCCTTGTAGAATCAAGAGCCACAACGGGAAGACCCTTCACAACCTGCTTCATCCTCAGACACGGATTTCAGGCTCTGCTCCCAGTGCCTCAGCACCCAGACTCAAGGCTCCTTTTCCTTGTGCATGTGCAGGTGAGCATGGAGATGGGGAATTCCTGAAAACGCCACCGTCCTTCCGTTGCCATCTTCTCCCCCTCCTCTTCTCCTCCCCTGCTCTCGTCCTCTCTCCTCACTGCTACAGATTTATTTCCTCCCAATCTGTGGGTTCTGTATTGCTCTTTTGATGAAACCTTTCTTTGTGAATAAGTGTTTTCTTTTCAGCAAGTTCCATTCAACTAATTGTCCTTTGTGGACTGTGTTTCCTTTAACACATTTCATGTGTTGAGGTCTCTCCTTTCTGTTTCTATGTTATTGAGTGTGTTTTTTTTACATCACGAATGGGTGTTTGATATGATCAAATGCCTCTTCTGCATCTATGGATATGATCATATGGTTCTTATTCTTTGTCCTATTTATGTGGTTGGTTTTACTAATATTGAAAGATCCTTGCATCCCTGGTAATAATCCTTCTCAGTCAAATTAAAATATGAACTCAAAGGCAGAGATAGGTGCTCTCTAACTCAATCCATCCATTTCCACAAATCTAAAGATAAACTGTTGTGATGTATGATCCAATCACTCTCCTAAAGCAATAGAGTTTTGTAAGCATCAAATATGTTAATTTACTGTTAAAACACCAGTATAATATATTCTGTTGTAGTGTATTTTATAAATAATTTTACCCCATATTCCCTGTAGTCTTAAAGCTTTCTTATAAAGTTTCTAATGCATTAACGTAATAGATATAGTTTCTCAAACAAATCAACCATTGTTCAATTTTGTCCTTGACGATTGATTCATCTAGCAGGTATATATATTAAAACTATGATTATATATTTTCAACAATGATTCTAGAATGATAATTACTTTACGGCTTATTTAAAAAAAGAAACACTCTAACATTTCAGTACTTATTGTACATAGAGTCCCTGTACAAGGGAGGTGGTTGTTAGGTGTCACTAAACTACTTCCAAATCATGTTTCTCCCTGTGTACCCGTGGTTTCAGCCTTTGTCTATCTAAAAAGGTTTCCTATTGTTTGCTGCCCCTCTATGTTACATAGCACCACGGTTGAAGCGATGTATCTCTTGTATTTGCCTCTGGTTTGCAAATACACAAACACTCTAAGGTTTTACTTATATGGAATAAGAAAATGTATTTAAAATAAGAACAATAAAGTCAGAACTTTTATATGATTTCTGACTCATAGAACCATAGAGAGCAGAGTAAAAGCTCCTTAGGCTTTTGTTTTTTCCATTTTATAGAACATACGGTTTCATCTTTAGCATAGCAGGTACTGTCCTTAAAAAATAGTCCAAAACTAGACAGGTGATGTAGTGGTTTATTTTCTCAGTCTCAGACATGGATCAACACCACATGGAAGTTAAAGCTTACTTGAATATCCCAGAGATGAAGAAAACATTGTTTGTTTTGTGTAACATTAAAATTGTGTTGATATGGTAGAAGTACATTGTCAATTGTTTTGCGTGACCCTGAGCACAGCTGTCAGATTCTGGTTGTAAGAGAATGATATCCTGATCCATGATCAAAGTGACTCCGGTGTCACCTTTTATGACGTGGATATTCAGTGTCACATAAGGAGGCTGATGCCTTTAGCTCAGTCACTGAGGTATGTGACTTTGATCATACATCTGATAATAATCTAACCGTTTGTCAGGATAAGAATCTGGGTGTTTGTTTTTTCTAAGACCTACACATTGTATTATTTACAATTCATTGGAATCCCTTCCTGGATAGCCAGTATTATGAAGAACAAACTTTCAAATATGGTGGTGGCAATTTAGGCACTGCCGTTTGTGTGATATTAATCTCTTCCACATCACGTACGATACGTGTTTTCCTAAATGCCTATGCTTAATGAAGTCTTATCTTCGCACTGATTTTTCACTTACACGGTTTCATGACTGTGCTCCTCCCATTCCGGGTCACGCTGAGATGGGCCGGAAGTGGCGGTGTCCTAGCCGGAAGTGAGGGTCGGAGTGGGAGTCTTACTTGCCATTCTCGGGGGCGTGGTCTCAGAGAAGCGCCAGCAGCTGGAGCCGCATGTAGTGGTCGCGCCCAGGTGGTGGTCGCTCCGGGCCATTTGGGGCGACCCTGGTGCATACAGCAGCCAGGCTGGGGTGCAAGCGCCCTTCCCCTCCTCCCCCTCCCCGAGCAGCAGTGTGTTGGGATGTGGTGGGGTGTCCCAGAGACTGGTCCCATCCCCCAGTGTTGGGATTGGTAGGGCTTTGTGGGGAGACTCCCTGCTGGAGAAAGGGGGATCCCAGACTGGCATTTTGGGCGTCGGGGTTCCCTCATCGCCTTGCAGGTCTCCCCTCATCCCCCTCCTTGTTTCCTCTCGCACAGCGGCGCCCCCTCCCGGAGTCTCTGCACGTCTGCAGCTCACAGGTGCTTCTCTCACCACGAAGGATGAATGCGATCAGGAAGCGAGTGGCTGCAGCTGGAGCCCAACGCTAAGGTGACCAGACACCCTGCTTTTGGCGGGACAGCCCCGATTTTTAACAAATCGCCCCGCGGCGTTTTAAAAAAGTCCCGATTTTGAGGAAGAATGCAGACAAACTAGGGAACGGCGGGAAAATTGGAATATACTGTTCTTGGCTGACATGTGGCTATTTCGCCAGGTATGAGTTTTATATTATTTTTGATCATTTTATAATGTTAAACTTTAATAATAACAATAAGAACTGATTATCGAGAACTGTTTATCAAAGTTCGCACTGTTGACCAGTTGTTAGAGTTCGCCACCATTGTTTGGACTTAATGAACAGTGGCATTTTTTGGCATTGGCAACGACTAAAACATTTTGTAACTGTCTCTCAGACGATACACATCGTACTGCGTGCTAGTGCTGGTTAAAAAAGTGATGGCAAGAAATCAGTTATCCGATAATTTAGCTAAATAATTTTATTAATTTAGTTCATAAATACATAAATTTTCTTGAATTTAGCAGACTGCTCTATATTTTATAGTGGCGGCAAAAAGTCTGGTGCTGGCCTTGAAAGTGACACGACTTGTGTTTACGGCAAATTCAGAGAAAAAATGATACAAGTTAGTATTGTTAGTTAGAAAGAAATATAAGATTAAAATTTAAATAATTTAATATATATAGTTACTTTATCAATTTAATCTATAAAGTTAACAATAAAATGTGTTCATGTAATTTTGTACCTACTTGCTTTGTTTTGAAGCAATAGGTATATAATTATAATATAATTTTAAATTATTTTTTTGATTTTAACATAATGAGTAAGAAAAGAGGATGCAAATTAAATGATTTAAGAAGTGGATTTCCTTTAATTTAAAAAACAAGCGATTACATGGTAAAATGTGGGAAATGTAATGGTGAATGTTCTGTGTCGCACGGCGGGAAGAATGGTATTTCAGAGCACATGGAGACACAGAAACATAAAACATAGAACATACTGCTCCATCTTTCTCCAAAATAAGGGACATTTTTCAGAAAACAACTTATGGAGACGAAGAAAAGAAATTAGCATTAGCAGAAGGACTTAGGTCTTTTCATGCCTATTAATCACAATCATTCAGATCTGTGGCCGGTACATCACAAGTTTTCAAAAAGTTAATCAACCAAAATTTTGCCGTTGCTAGAGCAAAATCCGAGGCAATTCTGTGCAACGTGCTTTCCCCATCTGCATTTTCAGAATTAAACAAAAATCTAGAAAAATTAATTTTATATCCATATATTCTGACACATCTAATCATAAGGATATAAAGTTATTTCAAACCATTATTAGATTTTTTATTTGGAAACTGGAATAAAAATTAGAATTTTAGATTTTGTTTCTGTGTCTGGCCAAACTTCTGAAATACTTTTCAGTTCGATTAATATTTTGAGAAAATTTAAAACATTAAATGATTGCATATTGTGCAAGCAGCACAAATGCAAATTTTGGAGGAAAAGTGAGAAGAGGTACAAATAATATTTTTTATAAATTAAACAAAAACCTTAATCAAAATATTGGTGTTGGTTTTGCAGCGCACATAATACATAGCGCCATTCAAACAGCTGCTGATTGGTTGCCCGTAAATGTGGAAAATATTGTTATTAAAATATATTCTTATTCTATATATACACTGTGTGCGTTGGAATGTTTAAAGAATATTGTGAAACTGCAGAAGTTGAATATGAGAACCATGTATACAGTAAAACGCGCTGGTTAGGTCTTTTGTCAGCTGTCGAAATAACTTTGAAAATATACAATCCTTTTAAATCCTACTTTCTATCACAGGATAACTGTCCTAGAATTTTAGAAGAGTTTTTTGAAAAAGAATCTTCAAAAATTTGGCTAGAGTTCGTACACAATCAAGCAGCTCTTTTTCAAAATGCTATAAAACTTATTGAAGATGACAAAATTTTGGTAATCGAAGTAGCAAATGAAGTTAATAATTTAAAATTTCAATGTCAGGAGCGGTTAGAAAATAATTTTCTTCCATTAACTATCCGTAATAGGATAAGCCAGCTAGAAGAACAAGGTACAATAAATTGTGCAGATATCATGAAATGTATTGATAAGGAAAAGGTTAAATCTGGGCATGAGCGAAAATCACTATAGAGAACCAATGGTTGGAAAGATTTCATGATTTTGAAACAACCCATGTTCCATACAATAATGCTCTAAAAATTGTGGAATATGCGCTGTCCTTACCAGGAACTAATGCTGCGACTGAACGTGTTTTCTTTCTATGGTAAATAAAGTGTGGACATCAGAAAAATCACAATTAAGTGTTGAGACTTTGAAAGCCATTTTATGTGTGAAATATAATTTAACAACTTCTTGTGAAAATTTCATGGCCTTTTAAACAACGACAACAATCTGCTAAAAAAATTCACTCAAATGAGAAAGATGCTAAAGAATAAACTACTATGCATAATTTAAAAAATGTATTATATTTGTAAATTGTACCTAAACGTTGAAATTTAAAAATATATATATTACAATACTATTTTTGCGTTCTGTGGAAATTTTTGTTGCTCCATATAGACCAAATATTTGGTCAAGAACTCCCTAATATCCTACCCCCACCCTCCGTCAATGGTGTCCCGCTTTACCAATGTTAAAATCTGGTCACCTTAACAAAACGTTAGGACTTCCTCCTGAGGTTTGTCCTGTCTTGTCACCTTCTCCTGGGGGCTGGACAGGGGGGTGGGGGTGCAGGGTGAACCCAGTCCAGAAACTGCCTGAGAAGTAACTTCCCCCAGGAGCTGGGTGAACCTAAGGTACAGGTCTGGAAACTCCCTGGCTCCTTCGCAGCTGGTTGGGCCTCTGCAGGGAGCATACTCAGCTTTGAGGGTGTTGAAGTGACATTCCCGCGCACCCACCGTGCACTGAGACATGATAGGCATTTCCAGGTTGCTGGGCTAAGTCCTTCCAGGACTGGGGACCTCACAGAGATGGCCCAGTTTGGTGGCTATCCGTCAGCAGTCTGGCAGGTGGAAAGTAAAAGCAGAATGAGGCAGGCCCAGCTGTACAAAGATGGGGTTCAGTGAGCAGGAACTCCCCCAAAGTGAGAGCCAGTTTTTTGGAAAATTAATAGGTCTCCATAGAAGGGCAAGACCCCTCCACTACAAAAGATGCCCCGTTCCCACATACACTCTTCAGAAATTTTGCCTGTTGTTTCATTTTTACAAAACCCTTTTATTTTAACAGGAGAAAGAAGCTGGAGGAAAGCTTTCTTACTGGAGCACAGACAGCTGGAGGGAAGGTTTCTTCAAGAGGGACAGGAGAGAATTGCCACCAATAATTGTTTTGCATGCAAAGAAAGTAGCCAGTAAACGACAGCCAGGGAATTGACCTGGAGCCATTATTTCAGCAAATTTGTTAGTGTCGGGGAGCTGTTCCTGCTTATTGCCCAAAGGTAAATTTCTGTTTTTGTTACCTCTGAAGAAGTTTCTAGTAGCTTGTCCTATGTTTAGAACTATGCCAACTCTATTTCAAATGTGTTTTCCCACCTGGAATCATTTTATCCCTTTTCTAATGAGAATTCCCTGAGTGTGTTGCTTGGTTTGGGGGGGTTCTTTTCAGTTTGGTTTTGTTTTTGAATAAGATTTTAGAAAAAGTTCCCGCTTTAACGAAGCCATGAGCCACCAGATCCAGGAGCTGCAGGAGGCCGTAGAGTAGCTCAAGGAGATCATCCAGGTGGGTGTGGCTCTGGCCAGTGAGGGACTGTGCAGCTGGCCTGGTGCTCGACACCATTCCTTCACCACGTGCTTGCAGGACATGTGACAGTACTCCCCTCCGAACTCCCTGCCAGCGACTCTGACCCAGCAACCATATGGAGAGGGTAGAACTGACTCTGGGTTTCCCAGACTGTAACAATTCACAGGAGTAGAAAGCCTCATCTTTTCCAGTCAGTGGTTTCCAGCTGATGACTTTGTGCATGCAACCCACCAGACTACCAGGACACCTGCTCTCAACTGTAGTCTTCATTCTCTACCTCGCAATCTAGCGGTGTTAGGAAAGCTAATACGCACAGCACACGGGACTTCCTACAGCCCCCTGGCCAGGGGGAAGTTCTGCTCCAGTCCCTGCCTGAGTTTGGAGGGGGTGATTCATGTGCAGAGACCTGTGCTCTTGTTCGTTCCATGAAGTTTCACACTACTTTCTAGATGCCAGCTCCTGTGTAGAGACCAAAGCCCTCCAACATGTCTGTGTAGGCTGATAGGCCCTACAGTCAGAATTGAAATCAAATTCTTGTGTTTCTATTCATTAGGTAATTTTATTGGGAAAGTCTTTGAGCCTCACTGGGCCTCTATTGGTTTGTCTCAAGTGGGCCAGATGTTTGCACTTGAGGGTTAAGTGATTCAGGGCAGGGTCTGCCAGGCAGTCAGTGGCTTCTGCTGTGATCTGTGCCGCCGAGAGGTGTGCAAACACATAATGATGGGCTGAGTGGAAATGAAGGTTATGGGAGATTTAAACCTGAGCATGATGGTGCAGGGAAATTGTTTGGGCCTGTCCTCCCTTTCAAATGCCTTAGGGAACAGGCATTTGAATGGACAAGGAGCTAGGCACTGCATGCCAGGTTCTGGTGCTAACCGACCTCCCAGAACTCATGTCTGGCTTCCTGATGAGTGCAGGGAACCTTTGGAGGGAGTTGAGCAGAGCAGTGACATCCTCATGGCAGCATTAGGTTTATCATGACTTCAGTGTGGAGCCTGGTGCAGGTACTTAGAGAAAGGGTGCAGGTGTGGATGCAGGGAGAGCAGGTTGTTGGGATAATTCAAGAATGAGGAGTGGCCATGGCATAGGGATTGTAGTGGGGCTGACAGGAAATATCAGAGCCATTTCGGGTTGTGGGAAAATGGTGGAGAGGGGTGACTGGCAAGATTTGGTAGCATATAGGGTCCAAAAAAAGCTGACACTCAACTTTGTAATGTAGGCAAAGCTTGGGGACCTCCTGGATGTGGATCAGGAGGCAGGATGTGGGCATCTTATGCAGGCATTTGCGTTGCTTACCTGAGGAAGGGCCCAGGAATAACTTGCTAAATTGACTGGCAGTTAATGAACTGGCTGGGTCTTTTCCCTCTGTGACTCAGCAAGGGCCAACCTGACTTAAACTCTCCCAAGATGGCCAAGCAGCCAGAGAAAATTGAGAGCAAAGCAGAATCCACCATAGCTATGCTTCCCAAGTACCTGCAAGGTGGGCTGGCTGCAGGGAGGTTGGAGGTTTCAGGGCTGGGGAGTGGGGGTGGGGTTCTGCTGGCTCCTGGACAACTACAGGTGTTGCCAGCTGTGCATTGGGTGAGTATGGGACCTGGGGGACACCACTCACCCCCGTGGACCATGTCATTCCAACTTTCAAGAAGGCCCCGGTCCTGGTCATGCAGGTGGAAGAGCAGGCCAGCAGAGAAACCAGCAGCAAGAAAGAGCCCCAGTGATGACTAAATACATTTGAAAATAATGGAAGTTTTCCACAACGTTTTGTAGCCTCCTTGTGTATCTGTCTCACAACTTTTGCCTGTTCAGTTATTTACAGGTTTAAGCCTTATTGACAGCAATTACAAGGATCGGTTTGCAAGGTAACATTCCATTATCTTTGTAGTTTTACCATCACCCCTACCCTCCATCCCAGCTTTCTGTACACTAACCCTAGTGACCACTAATAAACTTGGATATCTATACATTTGCCTTTACTTGTCTTATTTACAAGTGTAGATCTACAGTATCTGCCCTTTTGTGATTGGCTTGTTTCATTCCGCATAAGGACCTCAAGCTCTATCTGTACTGTATCAAGACTACATTTCTTTTACTGTCAGAGCAGTACTTGTGTTTATCACATTTTGTATGTTCATCTGTTGAACATTAATGTTACTGAAGCTGTTTGATTATTGTTGACATTACTGCAATGAACACTGGCATTCCCGTCTCTCTTCGAGGATCTGCTTTCAAGTCTTTTGGGCATATGCACAATCAGAGTGGATGTCACCGTTCATCCGTCAGGTGGTCAGATTGTGGTGATTTGTGTCATGCTGGCAGCTAGACCAGCTGGTATTTCAAATACCACCCATGGTAATCAGGCTTCAATAGGGTTTTCAGACTCATACGGACAAAGATTGAGAGGCAGACCAGCTCTGAACCATTAGCTACTGAAAACATCACAAATAGCAGCAGCACGTCATTTGATAGAGTGCCAGAAGATGGTCCATCAGGTAGGAAGACACTCAAACTAGGATTAGGGACGAGTTGCCTCCTCAAAAGATAGGTCCTCAGAGATCCTCAAGTTGTCTCCCACTCAGTCACTGTGTAAAAAACACTGGTCCGTTTTGGGCCATCCTTACAACTGTGCGTGAGCCCATGTGGCAGCCACTGTGCCAGTCCTGTTATTCAGGATCTTCCCCTTTTTCAGTGACCCTCCATTTTACGTAGTGTGATATCCTTCTCCAGTAACTGGTCTCTCCTGACAACATGTGTAAATACGTGAGACTACGGCTTACCAACCTCACGTCTTAGGAGCATTCTGGCTGTTCTTCCTCGGAGACAGATTTGGGTTATTCTTCTGACAGGTCACTTCCAATATTCTCTCCAAGTAGAATTGACCTTAGTGATCTGGATGAAGCAAGTCTTGGGGGACCTTCATTGGCTAATATGGCATAACGCAAACTGAGTAGAAACCATTGAAACATCCATTAATCAGGGTGTGGAATGTGCGAAATAAAAGTCTTGGAAAATTTGAAGTCATCAAAAATGGATTGCTACAGGCCATTTTGAATCTTGCAGTCATGGTTTACTATGCTGGGAATTAAATATTGAAGAGGCATGACATTGCATTTATCTTCTGCCTGAACACTGCTGCCTGGAATTGTGTTGCAAATTATCTTTTTAAGTGTTAAAAGTGCAGACACCACTTTGAAGACTAAGGTGCTCCTTACCCTAGCTGTTGTATTTAGAGTGACCTCATGGATGTTTAAAATGGACAATGTGTAAGGGAGACCGGAGAAGAAATGCTGCATCTGAACTAAGTGTTGGTGAGGAATATTGAAATTACAATAGCGTGTCGGATGAACTAACGTGTGTCTTGGAGTAAGTACAGCTAAATGGCCCTTGGAAGTGATGATGGGAACACTTCTCATACTTTGAAGATGTTATCAGAAAGATACGTTATTAGTCCTTGGAGAAGGACATCGTGCTTGCTAGAAGGATAACAAAGAATACCCCCAACAAGATGAAATGGTTCAGGATCATGCAGTGTTTCTTTCTATTATATATAGGGTTGCTATGAGTCTGAACTGATTGGATGGCATCTAACAACATCCACGTGGTGGTATCTTTACTATTTTGAACAACTTCCTGACTGTTTCCCAAACAGGCTGTACCTTCTTTCAGTGCATGAGGACACTTGATTTTTCAACATCCTAGACAATTTATGTTATTTGTTTTATTATAGCTTTCTTGTGTCTGTAAGTGTCATTGAGGTTGTTAGTTTATAATGCCAACCTGGCTGATAAACACATGTGGAGTTAATTGGAGGGTGGAGGGATAAATGGCTCAGTAAGCATCGACTTTCTAGTTCTTGGGTGTCTGGCTTTGTGATGGTCAGACCAGGGAGCAACTGCCTTAACCAGTTTCCTGCTTCTGCTGGCCAAGCTCACTTTCTGCAAGACATCCCTGAGAAGCCACATGGACCTACCCCAGTGCAGCCCTGGGTGCTAGAGCACCCACGTGGAGACCACTGCCAGAGCTTAGATGTTTTCACATTCACTGACTCAGCTTTCCTCCTGCAGTCGGTGTCATTGTGTCTGTTTTGTGAGATGGAGGAGGAATTTGTGAATTGGTGTTGGACATGAGGATTAAGGGGTTAATGTTGGACTTGTGGGTTTAGGCAGCACTGGGTTGAGATGTTTTCTTGAAGCACACTTAACCTTTATATAAAACTCTCTTATACATGAGTTACTATGGATTTGTTTCTCTAAAGTGCCCAGACTACCACAGGCATTTCATTGTGATCTTGATTTGCATTTGCCAAATCATGAATTCTTAAATACTTTGTCTTCCTGAGCTGTGCTTCGGATTATCTGTTCAGCTCTTCATCATTTCTTCCATTTGCCTTAGCTACTTGATATCCACTTTCATTTTTTTCTTCATTTTCTGTCTTTAATGGTGTTTGCTTCCTTCACATATGATGTTCTTGATATCGGCCCCCCTACCCACCCCAGCTCATCAGGTCATTAGTGTTCATTGCATTAAGTCTGTTCTTGAAATGTTCCCTAAATTCAGATCAGATAGCCTCAAAATATTATTTTGGCTCTCGTGGACTTGTTTTTATATTCTTCTGTTTCAAACAATGTACAAAAATTTAGACTAAATCTATACCAGAGTTGTATGGTTTATGTTTAAAATACTTATATCTTTAGATTACTGACTAACTTCTTTAATAATTTTTAGTTTATTGTCTTTTAGTTGTTGATTTGTAAAACTTATTTATATATTCCGAATACTAGATTGTTAGATATCTCACGAAATTCTTGATTGTGTCTTTCTGATCGTAAGGGACTTTAATTTTGACAAAGTTCAATTTATGCACATTTTCCTTGGGCTGCTTATACTTAAGATGTCATTATTGCCTAAAATGGAAGATATCTTTAGAAACCATTCCCTAAACCAGGGTCACAAATATTTATGTATATGTTTCCATTTAAGGCTTTTATACATTTGGCTCTTACATTTAGGTCTTCAGATCTATTTTGAGTTAGTGTTTTTATGTGGTGCAAGGTAGGAGTCAAAGCCCATTCTTGTTTCCTGTGAGTTATCTAGTTGTTTTGACAGCATTTGCTAAAAGCACAGTGACTTCTCTGGACACTCTTTTGGAATCAATTAGCTATGGATGTATGAGGTTGAATTTTAAGACTCTCAGTTATATTCTAGCTACCTTTATGTCAGTAATACACGGTCTTAATTACTATAGCTTTTTAGTAAGTTTTCATATCCGGCAATGTGCATTCTCCACCTATATTTTATTGTTTCTCAAGATTATTTAGCTACACTTAAACCATCACATGTCCATAGAAATTTTAGAATCAGCTTGTCATTTTCTGGAAAAAATGAAAACCTTGAGAGGAATTAGGTTGAGTCTGTACATCAATTGTAGAATATTGCCTCTGGATGATAATCATTCTACCAATCCATGAAAACCTCAGCTTTCTACATGGCTCACTTTTGCTCAGGTCTCAGTTTAAATGTCAAGCCTTCTCACATCTTATGTAAAGTTCACTCCTCTGCTCCATGACAGCATATTATTCATTAACTTCACATTTATTATAATCTAAATAGTTTGTCTTCCTTGGTAGAGTTTATGCTTCAAGTAAGTATTTTACTATAAAGATTATCGAGGGCTGAGAACAATGCTTACAAACAATAATTTTTCTTAATTTTTGTTGGCATCAGTCTATGCTGGCAGTGGGGGGATGGGGCCTTGTGGAGCGGGAATCCCGCAAGAAGTGTGCTTTGGGGAAGGGAGTTTTTGGCATCCCCATAGAAACATGCTCCGGGTGTGTGATAGTTCCGTAGGTGTTTTGTCCACCAGAGCATCTCTGCGGTGGGTTTCAGGACTCTCAGAGCATCTTTCTGGCAACGTCTCAGATGCGCAAGAATTTTTTTCCCGGCAGGTCCTGGAACCCAGAGCCTCATTCTGGTGGGATCACAGATCCCTTAGAGCATCATTCCACCAGGGTCCCTGGACTCCAAAGCATCATTTCACTGACACTTCCAGTGCTTCATCAATTTGTTGAAACATTTTCATCGTGTTCAGTCAATTCATGGCAACTTGTTTTTGCCTAATTCCATCAGTGCTGCTTGAACTTCTTCAATTAGTACTATTGGTTCTTGTTCATATCCCACCTCTTGAGATGTGGAATGCCCACTAGTTCTTCTTGGTAGAGTAATGTGTGTTCTTTCCATCTTCACTGGATGCTTCCTGTATTGTTCAATATTTTCCCCATGGAATATGTCAATATAGCATTTCAAAGGTTAGATTTCTTTTTCTTCAGTTAATTTAAGATATAAGTGAACATGTTCTTCCATTTTGGCTTTCTCGCTCTAGGTCTTTGCACATTTCATTACAGTACTTCTCAGGCTGCTTTCTGAAAGTTTCTGTTCAGCTTTTTGACTTCATTTCTTATGAAGTGCCTTAGCTACTCCATGATTGAAAGCAAATTTCAGAGTCTCTTCTGACATCCAGTTTGATCCTTTCTTTCTTGTCTTTTGAATGACCTTTTGCTTTCTTCATGTTCTTGGTGATATTCCATTGCTCATCAGATGTCCTGTCATTAGTGTTCAGTGAGTCAAATCAGTTCCTGACATGTTAATATTCAGGTGAGATAGACTCAAGGTTGTAATTGGCTTTCCTGGACTTGTTTTAATTTTCTTCAGCTTGAATCTGAACTTAACTATGAGGAATTGATGGTCAGTTCCATAGTTGGCTCCTAGACTTATTATAGCTGCTGACATTGAGTTTCTCTATCTTCTTTTCCCATAGATGTAGTCAATTTAATTCCTGTGTATTCTCAAAAAGTGTTTGCTATAAAGAAGTTGTTAGTCTTGTAAAATTCTATCATGTAATGCCCAGCATTATTTCGATCACCAAGAACTTTTGAATTCCAGTCACCAATAATTATCCATGCATTTAGAGTGTGTGTTTGTTCAACTTCAACCTGAAGATGCTGGTAAAATTCATCAGTTTCTTCATCATCAGCTTTACTGGTTGGTGCATCAATTTAAGTAATTGTATTGAATGGATATTCTTGTATGCAGATAGATAGCATTTTATCACAATAGCGTTGTACTTCAAGGTAGATCTTTAAATGTTCTTTAGGAAGATGAATGTGATTCCTCTGGAATGTGTCATTCCCAGCATAGCACATTGTTTTACTGGCTGATGCAAAATGGCAGATATCAGTCCATTTCCTCTCACTAACAACTATTGTAGTGATCTTTATGAGTTCAATTTAATTTTTGATAACTTCTAATTTTTCTATATTAATACTTCATATTCTAAATTTCAATGATGAGATTACTGTCACTGTTTCTTCTTATATTGAGTCTTCCTCTATCAGCAAGGTCTCAAAGGACTTATTCCTTCCACGTCAGTATGATCAACTCTGCTTTGGGCTGGTGGCTCTTCCCTGACCATATTTTGACTGCCTTCCATCCTGAGAAGGAGCACTGGTGCCTTAGTAGTTATGCATTGGTCTACTAACGACTAATTAGCAAATTTAAA
This sequence comes from Tenrec ecaudatus, assembly GCF_050624435.1. Classification (NCBI taxonomy): domain Eukaryota; kingdom Metazoa; phylum Chordata; class Mammalia; order Afrosoricida; family Tenrecidae; genus Tenrec; species Tenrec ecaudatus. The sequence continues at coordinate 146,819 of NW_027457934.1, forward strand.
GCACCAATCGTTCCTTGGGAGAAAGACAAGGCTTTCTACACCGATAAAGGGTTACAGTCTGGTAAACACAGAGAGACAGTTCTATCATGTCCTATAAGGTCACTAAGAGTTGACATAAACTCGATGGCAACAAGTTGAGTTCTGAACTGAGGGCAATTTTTGGCACTACATCTGAAAGAGTTCTGTTGCTATTCATGAGGTTTACAGTGGCTACTTCCCCACAAGCAGACAGCCTAATCTTCTTCATGTGAACTGCTCTGAGGAATCACCTAGCTCTCATCTCAGAAGTTTAATGGATTTTGACTGGTCTGGAATGCTGTGGTTTTTAAAAGCTCCGTCATAGGTAATTATACTGTTTAGCCAGGCTTGAGAGCCACCCCACTGTGAGTCAGTTCTCCCAACCTCAATCCTCACCAAAAGCAAAGATAACAAATCACATGTGTTTGGGCCGGGTACGGAGCATGCAGCGGCTTCCCCCAGCTCTCTCAAAAGATAACCTGCTGGGGTGTATGGCCTCTTCCCTCTGCCTCTCAAGTCCAGAGCTGGACTGTGCAGTCCCTGCCGCCAGCATTCCAAGGAGCTTATCTCTCCAGGACAGGTCTGTACAGCCCCTTCCCTCAGTATTCCAGGATGATTTACTCACCAACCACATCCTGACTCAGACCCTGCAACTGCAGCACCAGAAGGCCTTCCTTCCCCTTATCAGTACATATGTCCTTGACTCAAGTCCTATATATGTCCCACTGCCACACTGCCAGGTGCCATTTCCCTGGCCTAACTAGTTGGGTCTTGGAATCTGCCTGGGGGCTCAAGATGTCCCTGTTCCTTTCTCTGCTCCTCCTTCCCTCCTGGGAGTTCTTTCCATGCCTCAATAAAATCTTTCTTAAATTCACATTCCTGGCTAAATTCTATCTCCATCCGTGCCTCTGTCTCCAACCTCTCAACATGCACACAAGTCTTCAAACAGGAGACAGCATTACCTACTTCAGAAGCCCACTGTGGTTGCTAATTGGTCTAGTTTCCAGACACTCCCCCCACCCCCCACGAATGTGTTCTATAAGCTCCTTCTTAGGCAAAATTCGTTTTGTTGGATCATTTCTCTTTATTTGAAAACAACACCAAGTGTATTCACTTTCTTATTTGTTAGATGTCCAGGAAATCCAGGACTTCTCCTGTTATAATCCCTGGAGACAGCACTCATAGAGGCAAGAATGAAACATTGTGCCTATGTTCCCATGTTTCAATGACCAGATATTAGGACACGATGACACACTTAGCACTGTGTGGGAAACAGAAAGATTCCTCCCAAGTTGTCTTCCCCAAATATATCCTAAACTTAGCTGTTTGCGAAGCATGGCAGATGACTATACAGTTGGAGGTCAACAGGAGTAGGTCAGGGGTTATTCTCCCTAAGGGTTATCAGCCATCCAGTGCAAGCAGACACCACTGTTTATCCCACAAGTAGGGCCCACTCCTTCTGATAAGGATGGTAGTAAATTGTTGCCCTGAAGGAGAGCCCAAGGAGGTCAAGCCCACTCAAGGGTGACCAAGGCTAGGCCGCCATTATGAATGTTGGGTCTGCCCTTCTTGTCACATATACATCTCTCGTTCCACCCCTTCCTATCATGTGTACACCCCTAGCTCATCCCCTTCCTGTTGTGCTTTTGTATATCCACCTCCTAATGCTTGTATTGCCTGTTGTACAACCCCTTCCTCTGTGACGTGTGTGGTTAGCTGTAATCACGCCCCCTAAAGAGATAGATAAGCCTTGGTTAGCAATAAACATCCTGCTCTCCTGCTCTCTCTGGCTCTCTCCAAGTGGACCACCAAGCGGGGCTGCGGTGAGCATGCTACCAAGAAATATGTCTGACTCTATTGTTTCAATCTTTCTTCTATCCCTCATGTTCTCCATGACTTTATTATAATACTCTGTATCTTAAACGTACAATTATGCCTATCAAACCTGTGATTAGTTGTGGGGGGCTGGCCTTTCCCCCACAACACTGCAGTTTCAGGCTGCGGTGCATTAATTCCATTATAAACAAACAACTACAATCAAATCAACTAAAAATTTACTCAGAGATAATTTTTATGTGAGGTAAAACATTGTCAAAACTGCAAAGGGAGTCTTTTTTATAAGTGAACTATTAATAAAATAACGCAAAATGTGTAGGCTATTCCCAAGACAGGATTTCACAAGAACAATGAACATATGTGGGAACTGGCCACGTGTTAGGAAAACTTGAGAAGGATGGAATCCTTTAATCCTCATAGCAGCAAGGACACTTAGGTGAACTTGCCTGGACTCATACATCAGTAGGTAGCAAGGCTGAGGTTTCTTCCTCAGTCTGACTCCAGATGAACCAACCTTGCTGCTGAGACCTGCAGGAGTGGGAGTTAAAACCACACCCTACCAACAAGTAAATTCTGACTCACCGGGATGCTCTAGAACACAGTTAGAACTGCCTCCTGTGGATTCCCGAGCCTGTAAGTCAGTGTTTCCCAAAGTGGGCAAAAGCGCTCCCCTGAGGTGGAGGTGGGGATCGCTGGAATGATGTAGGGAGATTGCAACCGCAGATACCTACACTTTATCCCAGGTTACGGGCTACGCTACAGAAGTTTTCAATTGCTGGGGAAGTGCTGAGCAATTATTTTTCTGTAAAGGGCCATTTGGCCAATTCCACACGCTCTCCAGTGAACCAAGCTAAAGGATATGAGACATGTTTAAATTTACATATACAGCATGCACTGCCCATAATTAAACTATAGTTTATTTCTTGAGTTCTGTATGTTTAGTGTTATACATCTGTGTTTCTAACTACAAGGTTGGCAGTCCACATCAACTAGTCATTTCTTCGGAGAAAGATGAGGCTTCCTGCTCCTTTAAGGATTTACTGGTTTGGGAGCCCACAAGAGTATGTCTGAACAAACACACAAACTAAAGCACTCTGTAATCGCCCTTACCTATCTAAATTTGTTTATGCAGTCAAAGTGATTTGGGCAGCCTGTCCCCAAGTAAAACAGTTGACAAAGCATGGATGGGAGTGAGAGAACACATATTTATTTAATACTAGAACTCAGGCGGACACAGTTCACCTTGTCCATCAAAATCTCCCTGAGCAACATGTCCAGGGGTGTTTACAGACAGTGTTTAAGGATGATGATGTTCTTGAGCAAACCAACTTGAAATGGTTTTTTTGTTTTGAGATTTTTCTACTTGTTCGTAGGGGCCTATCCACATCCCAGCTAAAGAAGTTAACAACTTCTGCCCTTCAAGTAGAAGTGGGCTTGGTTTTGTACTGCAAAGGAGGAATAGCACTGGTGCATCAAACATCTTATCTAACAAATTTCAGATTTGGAAAGAGAAAAGGGAAGTACGTGAAGCCCCAGTGAGGCCCTGTGATGGGTTGCAGCATCGGAAGTACACACTGCAGACAGCAAATTAAGAAACATGTACTTTGTATTTTTGCATTAACTTATAATAAACTGCTATTAAAAGTTTCGCTTAGGGAAAAATTTATGTGGCCTACATTTGTGGAAGGCCAAGGTTTGCACATGTTGCTGTTGTTGTTAGGTCCTTTTGATAAGGTTTCTTGTGCCACCCTGGCCGATAAACACATGTGAATTTAATTGAAAGGCAGAGAGAAAAATGGCTCGGTGAGCCTCACCTTTCTTGTTCTCTGGGCTCTTGTTTTCTGATGGTCAGACCAACGTGTGGCTGCTTTAGCGAGTTCTTTATCTCAGTGCAAGGCTCACTTCCTGTGAGACATGCCTGAGGAGAAGCCACATGGACCTACCAAGATGAAGCCCTGGGTGCTGGAGATGCTGCGTGGAGACCCCTGCCAGCGCTGAGATGCTTACACTCTCACTGATTTGACTTTCCTCTTACATTTGGCATGATCACATGCATTCTGCCAGTATGAGGAGAACTTTGTAGATCGATGTCAGACATGTGGGCTAATGTTGGACTTATGGGCTTGGACTGGTCTGGGTTGGGATACTTTCTTAATATACACTTAACTTCTATATAAACTCTGTCTTGTATACATATGCCTTTCTGTGGATTTGTTTCTCTAGTCTACCCAGACTAACACAGTGCTCTCCTGTCAGGTCTGAATCAGTGACCTTATGCTCACAGACTGAAACACTACCAAGTCCTGCATCATCCTGATCATTGTGACTAAGTCTGAGCCAATTGTTGTACCCAGTGTGTCCATTCATCTTCTTGAGAGTTTGCCTCTTTGAGTTGTTGTGCAACTTTTCCATCCATGTTTTCCTTTTCCAAGGACTGTCTCTCCTGATAACACGTCCAAGGTACATGAGATGAAGTCTTGCCATCCTTATACCCAAGGAGCATCTGGCTGTATGTTTGTCAAGGCATATTGGTTTGTTCTTCTGGCAATCCATAGTCTTACCAGTACCCTTTACTAGAACCTTCATTCAAATGAGGATAATGAGACCAGTAAATTCAGTTTGAGCCTCACATACTTTCAACCTCAATTGCTTATTTCTGACCACTGACCTGCAGTTGAAAAAGTAATGTAAAGTAATTCTGAAGAATATTTGTGAGTCTTTTCTGGACAGGAGACACACTTTAGCATTTTCTCAGGAACTCACCCATCCTGAATTGCCTTTGACAAATATTGGATTATTAGGCTAACATTTTGTGAATCATATCTGGAAAACAGAGGGCAGTGATCCAATCTTGTAAGGTTTTAAAATGTCATTGTTGTCCCTATCCTTATCATGGCCCATCTCTTCATGCTAAAGTCAAACCAGTGGGTGTGTTTAATCAATCCACCACCAGCCACAATATTGTGGTTGCCCCCCATACCTTTTTTTTTTCCTGTGAAGAGAACAAAAGCACTCTATTTGAAACAGAATGGGCTTCTGCAAAAGATGCAGGCCAGATTCCAACTTTTTAAAGTTGTATAGGATTACTGTTTATTTTGAACTGACTTTTAAAATCAGCATAGCGCAGGAAACCTCCAGGCATCCTCCCTCTATCTTCCCAATTACTCTCACAACAGCTGTGAGAAAGAGCATTCATTCTCACCCCCAATATTTTAAAACAGAACAAATAAGAAAGTTTTATATTGCTCAGTCTTTACAAAGTGACTTTGATATTGCCCTGTCTTAAAGATCAAATAATTAGAGTGTTCTTGTACGTTTCAGGATCTTTTTGAATTTAAACTCTGACAGCTTTCTTCACTGAAGTACTTGGTGCATCCTTACAGTTATTATTGTCCATTCCAGGATTGCTTGATTCCGTCAATAAACTCTCTAATTAGTAACTCAAACTCCAGTTTGTTCTTTGGAAGGAGGGACAGAAAGAGGAAATACTATGTAAATTTCTTGAGAAATGATGTCTTCTAATCACTGTCAAGTTCCTTTCAAAAAGAGAGAGAGAGAGAGAACAAACAACAAATAACAATGGACTTACTATCTCTGGGAAAAGTTATCTTTATGCCTTCAATAACTAATCTTTTGTGGCATGATTCTATTTGTTATAAATATAATAAATAGTTAGAATCTGCCTACAGAATAAGAACAACCATGAACATTGAACATTCTGTTTGAGACCATTCCCCAACCTGCTTAACTTTGTGTGATAATGCAGATCCCACAGCTTGTCCAACTTCCCCCTGGATGTGGGATGTTGCCACAGGATATTGGAATACCTCATTTATTGCCTATAATTATTCTGCATTTTCCTTCCCGAGACCCTGCCTCTGTTGAGCCCTTTCCTCAGAAAAATATCCCATTACACCGCATGCGTATCAGTTTTGACCAAACCTGGCCAGGCTAACATGTCCACAAAGGACATCCCCAACCTTCAGGTCACAGGAACAGAAGAACTTTGTTCAAGGAACCAAAAGTCACCATAGATACATCACCAGATCAAATAAGACAAAATTTGGAACCAAGAATTACAAAGAGCCCTATCTGGTTAGAATCATGACCCCATCCTAATTTGTACTCATGACCATCCCTGTGAAATGTATTGAACATTCATTCTATACATTGGTATACCAATGTATTGGCATAGTTGTCTATAACTGTAAACTTGGTCCACTCTTTTGTTCAGGAGCTTCCCTCGGGGAATCTTCCTGTTCAGTCCTGGCTCGCTCCAAGAAAAGCAGACCCTTCCACTGTCATGCAGCTCCGGTCTTTGTTTCTCAGCGAGAGTCGTGTTGGGAACATGTCACACATTTCTTTTTCCTGAGTGCTTTTCAACATAAAATTATATTCTGTCTTCTAGAGTCACTATGAGTCAGAATCAGCTTGATGGCAGTGAATTTCATGTTGGTTTTATCCCCCCCCCCGAACGATGGGGTCATACATTCTCTTTTGAGATTCTGAGAAGATGAGGAACTTCTCTATTTTACTCCTTGGGCTTCTAATATGCAGAGCACCTCATCCATTTCCAGTTGAAATTTGAAACAGTGAAAAACGTTACATCATGGGCAGGGTTCTCTTGGATCCACAGACCTTGTCCATAAGGCATGAATTTCCTGTGGAGATTCTTCTGCCTAGTGGGTACTTCTCACTAGTTGTGTCAAGATTCCAAAAATAGGTTGACATAATTAGGGTTCCATTACTTGTCATCAGTGATTATTTTCCCTCTTCCCGTTGTCCATGATTTGGACCCAGGAGTGATGAACCCTTCACAGATCCTCTCCCTAAGCTTTGCTGTCTCTGGTGACTCCATGTTTCCAGAGCTGGAACTGCCAAAACCTGCAGACGAGGTTGGAGTAGTTGTGAGCAATATATTCTAGTAGAAGAAAACCCGCCCATCCCTAAGGAACTGATGCTCCAGCTCCAGAAGAATTTCCACTGAGCAGTTCTCCCTGCAGGTGGGCACAATGACCCTGAGGGCACAGCTGCCCAATACTGTATGAGAGGAACAGTGAGAAGACTCCGTGCCATCACAAACACAATGTCCCTGCCGTAATGACAGTGGTCTATAGGGATCACATGGGTTTTAGGAAACACAGGGACAAGACTTCTGGGACCAGAGCAATGGGGAGACATGGGAGCCAGGACCATCTTGTTAATATCTAGGGTTTCCGTTCCCACCAAAATATTTGCCCCAATAATGCCCCCTTCCTTAATTTACATAACAAAACTTCACGGATATTGTAAAATTCCTTCATTTTTAGATTTTATTTATGCACTAAAATGTATGTGTGCATGTATACCCGTTATATATATATATATATATATGCTATTTGTATAATTGTTAGCTATGACATGTATTTAAAGATTTTATATCCTGGGTGGGCGTATTGGACGGAATGAAATTGAAAACACAACAGAACAAAGTGTTGGATTTAACTGAAGAGCACGTGTGTGCTATTTATAGCAACAAATGTCTGTATCATGTAGAAATGAAATTCTGAAATTAATTACCTCAGTTTTCACCTAATGGAATTAGACAAAGTTGCATATGGTATATCATACTCATACTAATGGAACTAGAAAAAGGTGAGAATGCCATATCATAGGTTAGCAGGGCAGAAGGCTAGACAGGAATAAATAAATATGAAAAGTTAAATAACTGAAATAGAAGGAACACAATTAGTAAACCAATTAAACTAAAGCTGACTCTTTGAGAAGATGAAGTGATAAATAGCCAGTTTTCCTGATCATGACAAAAGAAGGAGAACCACAATCTGCCAGATCAGAAATCAGAGAAGACACTGCTCTAAAGGTTTTCATTGTAAATACAACTTGGGGGCAGGGTGGTATCCAATTATCCCCTCTTTTGAATCAATGCAGTTGTTTGTTTTGGATCTTTTGATACCTGATGCCTGATCCCGTCAAAACATCACGGTCACTCAGGCTGGTGTGTTTCTTCCATGTGGGCTTATTTGCTTCCCCGATAGATGGCGGCTTGTTTGACTTCGAGCCTTTAAGACCACAGGTGTTATATGTTTTGATTGCCAGGTACCATCCGTTCTCTTCACCACATTTTTTTATGCACCCATTTTGTCTACAGCGCTCATGTCAGGAAGGTGAGTCTCAAAGAGTGCCAGGTAATCAGAACAAAGTGTTCTTGTGTTAAGGGAGGCCTTGAGTAGAGGCCAAAAGTTCATCTGCTATTGTAAACCTTTTCATATAAATAGATGTACATTGGCCTCTATCCCTTTCATTATAAATTAATTTATTTACATATATACAGGCCTATAGCTACACCTCTATAAATAGCTTTGCCTCCTATTTCTTCCCTCTATTTCATTTCACCTTCCTTCTGTCCCACTGTCATGCTCACCTTCCATTCGACTCTCACTATTTCCTCTCAGATACATTGCTCTTGATCAAGCCCTACCCAGCATTATACACCCTCCTCACCATCAATTTTAGATCTCTTGTTTTTCCTTTATCTATGAGTTTGTTGGCTCTCCACTCTCCCTCCCTGACCCCTTCTCTCCTATGTCCCCCCTGAACTGCTGGTCCTGTAGTTTCTCCTCGAGATTGCTCATTCTGCCTCTCTTAAATAGACATAGGGAGAAAGAAAAAAACCAAAACATAATAAAACAAAACCAAAAAAATAATAGATAGTTCCAGGTCTGTCTGCTAACCCTTCTGTATTTTTTCCGATCAATTCTGATGAGGTGACAAGCCCTGTACCCCAGGTCAGAAGTCTATTTTCAGGATTCCTTGATGACTTGGTTACTTTGTTCCCCTTGCTTTCCAGGTACACTCCCTTCTCCTTTCACCCCACTATGTATGGGGCATATCAGGTACACTTTCCTGCACAGTTTCTCCAGTGCTGTCCCCCATCAGTGATAAAATGTCGTGTCTTGTGATGGGGCTGGCCCTATGGTGCTCTGTATGTTCTGAGCAGGATGTCATTCCTGGGGCTTGGTGTGCCATGATGAAGTTCTTTCTCTCTCTCCACCCCTCTTAGTTCACTCCTGTGTGCTCTGGACACAGCCGCCTCTCTCACTGGGCTATATCTTCAGTTTCATCCTCTGTATTGCCTTCTGGGGAGAGGGTCAACATAGATCGACCTGGGTTGCTCTTACAGATCTTATAACAATCCATACATCAATTGTATCGAGCATATTTGTACATATATTGCCATCATTATTTACTGAACATTCACTCTCTATTGAGCCCTTAGTATCAGTTCCATTTTTCCCCTCTTCCCCAACACTCTCATGACCCTTTGATAAATTATGAATTATTATTTCCACATCTTACAGCAACCACTGTCTCCCTCGCAGTTTCAGTTGTTCGTCCCCCTGGAGGGGGTGTGTGTGGTTTATGTGTCAATCATTGTAATCAGTTCCCACTTCTTCCCCTCCTCTTCCTTCCTTCCTGCTACCCCCCAGGTATTTCTACTCCCATTCCTTTTCTATGTTCTGTGTTCATGAGCTCTTATCTCTTATCTGTACCTGTGCACATGCTCTGGTCTAGCCTACAGTGAAAGGAAGGACTGAGGTCATGATAGTGGGGGATGAGGAAGCATCAAGGAACCAGAGGGATATTGTGTGTTTCATTGGTGCTATTTTGAGCGGTGGTTGACTCATTCCTTCCTTGTGACCCTTCTGTGAGTGGATGTCCCATTGTCTACATATGGAGTTTGTGTCTCTGTTCTGACCAACCTGGCATTCTGTGATGCTTACACTCCTGGGACAATTGCTAAAGCCAAAATAGGCACATAAGCAAGTGTGGTGAAGAAATCAGATGGTGCCCGGCTATCAAAAGACATAGCATCTGGGGTCTTAAAGGCTTGAAGTTATACAAGCAGCTGTTTAACAGAGAAGCAACAAGTCCACATTGAAGAACACCGCCTGTGCGATCATGAGGTGTCAATGGGATCAGTTGCAGGCAGTGGAAGACCCAAAGCAAACACAATACCATATTGTTGAGAATGAGGTGGTCACATTTATGATACCATGTAAAATACAATGGCTTGGGTCAGGTGCACCATATTCCTCAAAAGAATCTCTTTATTATTAAAATTTTAAAGAGATATTTTGCAGCAGATTCAGCAAATGCAATATGTCATTTAGTTTGGTTTGATTTGATTTAGTTTAGTCTATTCTAATTTGATTTAGTTTAATTTAGGACCCAAGTGCAATGAAATCCTGAAGAACTTTTACTATTTTAAAGTGGTAAATACATAGATCACTTGCAATTCTTATGTAGGAGATGTTTGTTTCATTTCCCTCCTTAATTTTATTCATTAAATCATTTATTATTGTGGTATTGACTCAGGGATATTAATTGTATCCTTTCCATCTTAATACAGTTCTAAATTATGTATTTTATTTTTCATAGTTGTCCAGATTTTTTATGTATTGAAAACATTCTCATTTCATTTCATGTTATACATTTCAAGTTATGTATTTTTCAATGGCACTGTGTAATTCTTCAATGACTTGTAATGATTTCATAAAATGGGGACACATACCCATTGTAATGACATTTATAAAACAGAAAGCACTGTGCCTTGTGCACTTTATTTTGCTTTAGGTTTACAGTCGTTGATCACCTAAAAGTTACTTATGTTAGCGTGCTGCACCGTACCACCCTCAGTGATGTTCTATTCATTTTAATAGCGGCGTTTTTAATAGAATCTTGCTTTCCATCTTGAAATCCCCTAATTTTTTGTAATGTATACAATTACATTAACTCTTTCAGTTCTAACGTTTTATCATATATTTAAAATCAAAATGTCTTATTTCCAACCTGACAATAACAAATAGAAGAATTTTATTACTGTTGAATTACATACATCAGCTACTGAACACCATGTTTCAAGAGTCTTGGCAAAGAGTACATTGGGAGGAATGGTTGAGGAGCTGAAGTGTGCCTGACCTCAGTCTTACAGATACCAGCATTGTGGGATGCTGGTTTTGAGTTTATTTTCCTTCTACCCTCTTTTCACAGATTCCCTGGTTGAGTAATGGTTATGCATTGGACTGCTAGCTGCAAGTTCAGCAGTACAAGACCACCAGCTACTCCATGAAGACAGATGAGGATTTCTACTCCTTTAAAGAGTTACAGTATCTGAAACACACAAGGACAGTTCTACCCTGTCCTATAGGGTCACTATGACTTGGCATCTATGCAGTGTCACTGAGTTGGGTTTGGTATATTTCAACTTATGCATAAAAGCACTTTAAATTGCTGTGCATATTTTATGTAGCTTTAATTTTTAATGATTTGAGGGGAATGGTAGTTTGATTATATTGTAAAATTACATTCGCTGTTTTGAAAAGCTGCCAGATTGTTCTAATGTGACGGTAGCATTTGGTAGAATTTCTGGCACTCTACGCTCTCACCAGTCTTTCATGGTATCAGTCTGTCTTTTGAATCAGAAGCACAATAATTAGCACGTGTTAGTAATTTATTGACCGTTTAACTTGCAATTCTTAATGATAATTGATGGACCACAACATTCCATATGCTTACTTGGTAACTTTAAAAACATCTGCTCAGATCTCCCCATTTCATCAATTTTATAATTCTGATTTTAGCTAATTATTCAGTGTATTTCTTTCACAATCATTCAGAATGTGGCATTCCTCTACAGCTCATCATCTTCTATTCCTGGAGGACATTCACAGAGTCTAGAATCCAGCCCCTTTCCTAAAGTATTTAAACACTGAAACTCAAGAGGATCTTTTATTTAAATATAAAAACAAAATCATTTTAATGAAATACCCCCAATATAGTTGCACACTCAGGATGAAAATAGTAGGCCCCATGTGGTGGAACAAGATCTTTGTGTTAACCCTGGTGTAACTCCCATCTTACAGCCTTAGGCAGCATGAGAGAGTATATATGGGAGTATATGTGAATACAGTCTTAAAAGCTGATGCTTTAGCCACCAATAAAGATATGCAAGGAGGCACTGCATTGGCCAGTATTAGACCTTTTCTTTTCTTTTTGTTTCCTTTTTTTATAAGGGACTCACACTCCCATCACAATCCATACATACATCAATTGTGTAAAGCACATTTGTACATTCGTTGCCCTCACCATTCTCAAAACATTTGCTCTCCACCCAAGCCCCTGACATCAGGTCCTAATTTTCCCTCCCTCTCCCCTTACCCCTCCCTCATGAACCCCTGATAATGTATAAAGTATTATTTTGTCACATCTTGCTCTGTCCCACGTCTCCCTTCCCCCACTTTTCTGTTGTATGTCCCCCAGGGAGGAGGTCACATGCAGATCCTCCTTTCCAACCCACTCTCTCTATGCCCTCCCAGTATCGCCACTCACACCACTGGTCCTGAGGGGATAATTCACCCTGGCTTCCCTGTGTTTCCAGTTCCCATCTGTACCAGTGTATCTCCGCTGGTCTAGTCAGGCTTGCAAGGTAGGATTCGGATCATGACAGTGGGAGGGGGGTGGAGAAAGCATTTAGGAACTAGAGGAAAGTTGTATTTTTGATCGTTGCTACGTCGCACCCTGACTGTCTTGTCTCCTCCTCAAGACCCTTCTGTAAGGGGATGTCTAGTGGCGAAAAAATGGACTTTGGGTCTCCACTCCGCACTCCCCAGCTCATTCACTATGATAAGATTTTTGTTCTAATGATGCCTAATAGCTGATCCGTTGACACCTTGTGATCACACAGGCTGGTGTACTTCTTCCATGTGGGCTTTGTTGCTTCTGAGCTAGATGGCCGCATGTTTACCTTCAAGCCTTTAAGACCCCAGACACTATATCTTTTGATAGCCGGGCACCATCAGCATTCTTCGCCACATTTGCTTATGCATGCATTTGTCTTCAGTAATCATATCAGGGAGGTGAGCACAAAATGATACTTTTTTTGTTCTCTAATGCCTGCTAACTGATCCCTTCAGCACCTCGTGGTCACACAGGCCAGCATGCTTCTTCCATGTGGGTTTTATCGCTTCTGAGCCAGATGGCCTCTTGTTTACCTTCATGCCTTTAAGACCCCAGACGCTATCTCTTTTGATAGCTGGGCACCATTAGCTTTCTTCACCACATTTAGTTGTTCACCTACTTTGTCTTCAGCAGTTGTGTCGGGAAGGTGAGCGTCATAGAATGCCAATTTAATAGGAAAAAGTATTCTTGCATTGAGGGAGTACTTGAGTGGAGGCCCAATGTCCCTCAGCTACCTTAATACTAACCTTATAAATATATGCACACATCTATTTACCCATCCTTGTGTATAAATATATTTTCATATATACATGTCTTTATCTAGACCTCTATAAATGCCCTCTGCCTCCCAGCTCTTTCCTCTATTTCATTTGAATTCTCTCCTGTCCCATTATCAGGCTCAGTCCACACCAGGGTTTCAGCAATTCCTCTTAGTTACATTACCCTTGATAATGCCCAACCAGACCTCCCACACCCTTCTCACCACCGATTTGGATCGCTTGTTGTTACCTAGTCCCTGGGTTTATTAACACCACTACCTTTCCCCCTACCTCCCCGTCTCCCATGTCCCCATGGAAGTATCAGTCCTGTTGTTTTCGCCAATTTGTTCATCCAGCCTATCTTATTTAGACTGACCTGTGAAGATAGTAACATGCACAAAAACAAGACAGAGCACAACCAAGCAACACTATACAACAAAACAACCACAACAACAAACCAATGACAAAAATAAAGCAAAACACAAGAAAGAAAAGCATGTAGAAGCAACAATATACAACAAAACAACCACAACAACAAACCAATGACAAAAATAAAGCAAAACACAAGAAAGAAAAGCTTGTAGTTAGTTCAAGGATTGTTTGTTGGCCTCTGGGAGTATTTTCCAGTCCAGTATGTTGGGGCACCGTGCCCTGGCCCCAACATCCACCTTCAGCATTCCCTTGCTGTTTCTGTTGCACCCCCTTAATGTTTTGAGTCGGTGTGGCGGATCCAATCGGGTGCAGTTCCTTCACTGTGTCTCCGTTGTTGTTGCCTGTAGGACTATGGGTCAGTGAAGGACATTCTGTCTCATAGTGGGGACGGCCATGTGGTCCTCTCTGTCGACTGACTGTTC